>NC_142684.1:164970000-165180000 GCF_056320005.1 Nelumbo lutea | reverse complement strand
GATCTACACACTTGCCACATGGGTTCGGCCCAGCCGAATTCACTGAAAAACTCAATGAACCCCTTGAGTCCATCATATGGACCCTATGGGCCCAACACTTACATTAAGTGGTCCCTGGGCCAAGCCATCTTATAAAAATCCAGGGACTGTGGGCAGGTGCAAGATTAGCCCATCAGGTATTATCCTCAATGGTCTTACACTTAACCTCTCAGCCCTTAATGATCAAGCACTGCCCGACAAGAGAGGACCTCTCCCTCGGCTGCAAGGAACAGTGCCGCACTCTCCTCTCACATGGATCCCGGGAATTAAAACTATTTGCAAACAATTCGAAACCGTACATATATATATAAATATATTAATTTTGCAAAACAAAATTCCAACGATTGAAATCAACTGTCGGCAGTTTGGTTTCCATCAAAGAGAGTGCATTCCCGATCATTACCCTTTGTCCGACAAAGTGGCTGATTCTGTCACTATGATCACCCACTCAGATAAATTCTCAAACTGCCCCAACATACCCAGGTTTTGATCCCCGCTAAGGATCTCACTGAATGGCATATCAAAGGCAGCCTGATCCAACACCTAGTGAAATGTCATAATCGAGTCTAGGGGTCAGGTGTAACTTTCCAGTTTTGCCCATCTATCTCCAAGGTCTAGGGCAATACTGGAAATCTGGTCCGGTTCAAGGATTCAAGTAATCCCATACTGCATGTGCCTCGGGTCTTACCTTGATGGCTGAGACAGGCCATCCCAACACTTGGTGGCACACTAGTATCAGCCTTGGCAGGATAAATCTCCCCAGACTTATCCAACGGCTGTGAACATTTAAAACTAACATGAGTCTCTATAAATGTCCAGTTTTAGGGTTTTACACAGAATTAGACCAAACAACATGAATCAAACATGCACTTTATTTATTTACACTAAAAAACAAAAGTACATCAAATCAGATTGAAACTAAGGGCATACAAAACTGTCTAACAGCTCCCACTTGCACTTAGGTCCAATCTGGTACAAGCCGGAGTCCCATACTTTCCACGTGTTTCTCAAACACCTTTTGTGTCAGTGGCTTAGTCAATGGGTCTGCACATTATCCGCTGATGCTACCTTCTGAATCAGGATGTCCCCTCTACCAACGATCTCCCGCAGTACATGGTACTTTCTCTCGATGTGCTTCGACTTCGAGTGAGCCCGAGGCTCTTTAGCCTGGGCGATCGCTCCATTATTGTCACACAACAACGGGATGTGAGATGTGCTGGATGGAATCGCTCCCAATTCGTGTATGAACTTCATCCACACGGCTTCCTTGGCAGCTTCACTTGCGGCAATGTACTCGGCCTCGGTTGTGGAGTGTACAGTGGACCCCTGTTTGCTGCTTTTCCAGCAAACAGCACACGATCCTATCGTGAAAACATACCCAGATGTAGACTTTCTATCATCTGGATCCGACTGGAAATCGGCATCGGTATATGTTCATCCTATGCATGAGTGACGGTTCTTCTATCTCTAACAAGAATCTAATCCCCATGCATGCATTTCTTCAAACACTTCTAAGGCGTCAATTCAAATCTGAATTGATCACCAACTGAATTGTGCAAGTTATCTCTAACCTTGCACTCAATTCAGTTCTTGAATAGTAGATCTGAATTCCTAGAGTCTCTCTCAAGCACTCTAGGAATTCCAAGCTGTAGATTAATTCGCCCAATCTGAAAATTGCAAATCTGAATTCTCTTTCAAGCAATTCAGATCTTGCAATCTCAGATCTGAGAATTCAGATCTGAGTTTTGAAGGTTAGTTGGCCGAATTAATCTACAATCACACCCTTATTCAAGAAACTTCAAGTACAATGCATGACCATTTGAATGAATCAAAAAGAATTAGATTGCTGAACTGAAATTTTACAAGCTGAAATACATCAAGGAAGAATGGAAACAAGGAGAAAGAAAAAGAACATATAACTAAGAAACTGAATTCAAATCAAAAGAGAATGAAACTACAAATGATTTATTACAAAAGATCTTTGAATCACAAACCCTCAATTCGAACTCACCTTCTTCTTCTAGCTTGCTTGTCTTGAACTTCCTTCAGCCCTTCTTCTTCTTCTTCCTTGCGCCTAGCCTTCTTCTCTTCTCTTCTCTCAAGGTGGCCGAACCTCTAAGAGTGGTAGAGCCTTCCTCTCAAGCAATTAAACACTTTCTCCCCTCCTAGAGGCCTCCTTATATAGTTTTTCAAGGGGGCTCTTGCCCCTTCTTGAAGCCTCTAGAATGGGGTGTATTACACCCCTCATGAACCTTCTAGAGTGCTCCCTCCTTCTCTTCAAGAAACACCTAGAAGTTGCCGCCCCTAGCTCCCTTTGGGCTGCTATTTGGGCTACAACTTAACTTGCTTTTGAGCTCATGTGGGCTACAATCTAGGCTGTTATTTGGGCTAAAAATGGGTTTGGCCGAAATTTCCTTCTTGCTTGGCTTCTTCCCTTGGATTTTCCAAAGAGTTTCACTTGCTCTTCTTGGGCCGAATGAAATTCTCTTGCTCTCATGGCTGGGCCGGGCTGAACTTGATAAATTTTGGGTTTTCTTTTCCTTGCTTTTGCCTATTTTTGTTGATTTGGCTCCCCCTGAAATCTTTCTTGCAATCAAGCTAAATTAAGGCAAAAATTAATAAAATCGGCAGAAAAATCCATGCTAAAGTCCTCAAAAATTATAGATAAATTGTAAGTTCATCAGTATACCCTAGAACTTGCAGTGAACTACCATCGAATACCAAACAAAACTCTTTTGTCCTTCGAAGGTATTTGAGTATGTTCTTCACAGCAGTCTAATGCTCCTGCCCTGGGTTTGCCTGGAATCTGCTTACCACACTCACCACCTGAGCAATGTCAGGGTGAGTGCACAACATGGCATACATGATGCTCCCTACGGCTGAGGCATAGGGAACGTCTCTCATGCTCTCAATCTCCTCAGAAGTCTTGGGAGACATCTTCTTGGAGAGAGTGACTCCGTGCCTGAAAGGAACGTTTCCTTTCATGGAGTTCTCCATGCTGTACCGCTTGACAATTTTGTCAATATAAGCAGCCTGGGATAATCCAATTATCCGCTTCGATCTATCTCTATAGAGTCGAAGACCCATTATGTATGAAGCTTCTCCAAGATCTTTCATGGAGAACTGCTGTGATAGCCATACCTTGACCGAAGTCAACATTCCTACATCATTCCCAATGAGTAGGATATCGTCCACGTACAACACCAAAAAGGTGATCTTATCCCCACTAGACTTCCTGTAAACACAGGGCTCATCCGGATTCTGCTCAAAGTCAAACGTTTTGACTGCAGAATCAAAACGGATGTTCCAACTTCTAGAAGCCTGCTTAAGTCCATATATGGATCTATTAAGTTTACATACCATGTGTTCCTGACCAGCAGCAATGAAGCCTTGTGGCTGCTGCATGTAGATATCTTCACTAAGATCTCCATTCAGGAATGCGGTTTTGACATCCATTTGCCAAATCTCTTAGTCATGGTACGCTGCTACAGCTAGCAGGATCCTAATGGATTTAAGCATGGCCACGGGCGAAAAGGTTTCCTCATAGTCGATGCCTTCTTTCTGAGTATACCCTTTCGCCACCAAGCGAGCTTTAAAGGTCTCAATCCTGCCATCGGGGCCCTTCTTCCTCTTGTAGATCCATTTGCAACCAATTGCTTTTACCCCGGGGGGCGGATCCACTAGAGTCCAGACTCCATTGGTCTCCATTGAGTCCATTTCATCTCTCATGGCCTCCACCCACTTCTGGGAGTCTATGTCTAACATAGCTTCCGCGTAAGTCACAGGATCCTCTTCACTAGTCAAGGTTTCCACCCGGTAACTATCCTGGTCATAACCATATCGGACTGGTGGTCTGGATACCCGGGTGGTTCATCTAGGTTGGTCATTACCTGGAATTTGTGGGACATCTCCCACTGCTCCTGAGCTTTCCTCATCAAGAACTATTTCCTGACGATGGGTGTCCAGGATGTAATCGGATTCTAAGAACTGGGCGTTTCGACTGCAGAACACTTTCTGTTCACTCGGGTCATAGAATAGATAACCCACCGAATCCTTTGGGTAGCCTATAAATAGGCAACGACTGGTTTTAGATTCCAACTTGTCCGTACTTGTTCTTTTAACATGTGCAGGACAACCCCAAATCTTCAAGTGTCTTACACTTGGCTTCCTTCCGGTCCAAAGTTCATATGGAGTTTTCGGAACTGATTTGGTTGGAACCCGATTCAGCACGTAGATAGCACTTTCTAATGCGTATCCCCAAAAGGATGTGGGTAATTGTGAGCGTATGAGAAGTGACCGGACCATGTCTAACAAGGTCCTATTCCTCATCTCTAAGACACCGTTGAGTTGAGGTGTAGCAGGAGGAGCTAATTGTGACACTATCCCATTGGCCTTTAAGTAGTCCCTGAATTCGTCAGAGAGATACTCGCCACCTCGATCTGATCGAAGGGCCTTAATTTCTCTCCCTAACTGTTTCTCGACTTTCTGTCTGAACTCTTTGAACTTTTCAAATGATTCAGACTTATGTCTCATTAGGTACACGTAACCATATCGTGAAAAATCATCTGTAAAGGTGATGAAGTACACGTGTTGATTCCGTGTCCTAACACTCAGGGGACCACATACATCAGTATGTATTAGGTCAAGTGTGCCTTCAGATCTTTCAAGCTTACCGTCAAATGGCCACTTAGACATCTTACCTTAAAGGCAAGGTTCACAAGTGGGAAGATTTTCTACAGTTAGAAAATCCAAAGGACCATCCTTTACCAACCTTGTGATTCGGTCAATACTGATATGGCCAAGTCGGTAATGCCAAAGGCACGTGGGACTTACTATATCATGATTCCTTTTCTTGGGATTTTCAACCGACGTAGTTTCGGTTAAGTTAGTTTCCAGAGAAGGATGTAGAACATAGAGACCGTTCTCTTGTTCCCCGCATGTTATTATTCCATTTAACAGTAATCACATTACTAAAATAAACAGTATATCCATCAGCACACAGTTTTGAAACAGAAATTAAATTTCTTCACAAGTTCTGTACATAAAGACAATCTTTAAGTACAAGTATTCCTTCTGTAAAAACTAATTCTACGGTTCCTATTGCCGCTGCTACAACACTTGCAGTTGTTCCCAAGAATAATGTCACTTCACCTTCACTCAACCTTCTGCTAACTTTGAACCCCTGCAGTGAGTTACACGCATGAGTTGAAGCCCCGGAGTCAACACACCAGGACACAGAAGTAACTAACATGTTAGTTTCTATGACACAAGTTTCGATGTTACCTTTCTTAGATTCCAGGTAGGCAGGACAATTCCTCTTCCAGTGGCCGGTCTGCTTGCAGAAGTGACAGACATCAGATGCCTTGTTCTTCTTCTGCTTCTTAGGATTGGTAGCCTTCTTCTGAGGCTTCTTTGCCTTTCTCTTTTTCTTGCCCGATTTGTTAGCTTCAGCAAGCATAACTACAGGCTCATCCTTCTTGAGTAGATCCTCGGCTCTCTGGAACATATTGCTGAGTTCCTGGACGCTGACATTCAGCTTATTCATATTGTAGTTCATTGTGAACGCATTAAAGGAAGAGGGCAAAGAATTGAGGATGGCATCCACTTGCGTGCCAAGATCTAGCCCGGATCAAAGAGCTTCAAGTTCGTTAATGTAACCCATCATCCGAAGACAATGGTCATGAACTTTTTGCCCTTTGGTCATCTGCGCGGTCATGAACAATTTCAGGACCTTCTGTCGAGTAGAACGGTTCTGCTCTTCATACATTGTTCTTAGACTGTCCAATATGTCCTTGGCTAGTTTGATCTAATCGAACTGCCTCTGTATTGAGTTGTCTAATGAGGCAACGACAAAGCAGCGGGCTAGGGAGTTCTTATCCTCCCACTCTTGGTAGTCCCTCCTACGGGCCTCAAAAGCCCTATCACCCGGACGTTCCGGTGCAGGATTTTTCACTACGTTGTCTAACTTTTCGGAAGTTAGGACCAGCATAAGATTTCTGTACCGGTCGGCATAGTTTGGGCCCTTAAGCTTGTTATCGTCTAGAAGCTTTGCAAATTGACCGTTTGCCATTTTCTGATAAAATAGCAAAATCATTAGTCCACAACCTTAGTTTGATTCATGTTACCTACATAGATATGGCTTTTAATCTATGTTCCATTCCCATTTGTTCATCTTTGAGATTTTCCTCCTTTCTCAGTGACGGAGACGACGAAATGTCTCTGGAAATGTGGGAAATCACATGAGGTGCGTGAAGCCAACTTTTTCAGCTGCATAACCTCACCACCTTTCTGTGACGGATCATATCCACTCATCAAATGAGTTTCCCTTTGGCCTCTGTCAGACAAGGTTCAGAGCCGTTTTCCGGTAAACCTTTCTGTCCAGTGAGTGCTTACCCATCATATTCAGGTTACGCCAAGGTACCGTGAGAGAGTTCCCATTTTCTGATGAAGCCCCTCCCACATCGGTCTATGACGCCCCTATCATCTTATGAAACAATCTAATAGATCCAACAACAAATGGATAGCCCAATTTTATTGTGCGTTTCCTCATTACTTAAGGACCCATCATTGTGCTAATGACGGATGGCCTTTAGAGAGTCCATCACATGGGTCTCCCTATCACAATCATTCATATTTGCTGGAGGGAACAAAAATGCCCTAGTTTTAATTTAGGTCAAACCAGAGTGGCTCCCACTGACTTTCATAAAGTCAGATTTCTGGTGGGCCTTAATCGGCTAGGGGTTCCGTACGCATCCCTTTTCGGGGTTGTGGGGCCCACCAAGCAAAGAGAGGTCATCCAATGACCTTGAAGGACACTATGGCAATGATGTGCATTCAGCCATGGTGTGCGCAAGAGCCACTAACGAGTCGTCTTGGGCCAAGTACTTATGGCCCATGGTCACAACACATCAAACATCCAAACATCACATGTAAAGGAGGAATTGATCCAATCAATTAACTGCTGTAAAGCCCATTGAATAGCCCATTTAAAAACTAAGTCATTAACAATTAATGACTACTAGGTGTATGGGCTGAATCGCAGATAGCAGTTTGGCCCATACAGCTTATCTCACAGTAATGGGCCTTTTGCAGTTTTAACCCTTTAAAACTGGGCTTTACAGGTGGGCCGAATTAATCCTTGTAATTGAACATCAGATTTGGAACAGCAAGTGTGAGAAATACAGATTGAAAAACAGTCCCTATCGAACCCCAGATTCGGTCCAAACAGTTTTGGTCCAATCTAGTCCGAGAGGATCCAAAACTGATTTTCAATTCAAGAATTAATTCATGAAAGATCTAAAATTAATAATTTTGATTTCAAACAATCACAAATCAAACTATGGACTGTTCGCACCACCTACAAAGTAGAGGTTAATCACAAGGGTTGCAGTTTCACAAACTGCAAATCGCAGAAAGCGATTTCTCCAACTGCAAATCTCCAGCGCCTTCTTCTTCTTCCTTCTTCTTCAATCAAGAAAAATAACAGAAATCCTATTTCTATTAATAACATTCTTGATCAAATCCTATACATTCAGTCTAAAATAAAAAAAAAAATTATTTACAAACCGAATATAAATAAATAGAAAGAAAAAGGGTGCGCAGACTATCTGTGCCAAATCTGCACTGTGATCTCCAGGTTCGAACAGTCCATTAAATCAAAATAAATAAAGAACAATTCTAAATAAATTTTGGATTTAATAAAATTAATTTCAGATCAATTGCCCTTAACAAGAAATAGTTTCTTGAAATAAAAAAAAAAAAACAATCTACGCAAATCCTGAAAGAACACCTTCTATCCATCTGCGCAGGGTCAGATCTGATTTTCTTTTGGTTCAAGATTTGAACCTGTGGCTCTGATACCACTGAAAGAATGGTAGGATCCATCTAATGGATGCCATAAAGGTTGCGGAATGGGTGGGCGAATTTCAAAAATGTCCTACCTTCTCTCAACTAGGAATCATATTCCCTAAATTTAGAATACAATATTGAAGGATCCTACTTGAACCATAATCAAACCAGATCTGTACCAAAAGATAAATGGGAGGAATATACCTGATCCAGAGAAGCTGTATCTCCCAAAGTTGGTGTTCACGCCCAAAGAATGCTCCACGATCCATTCCTGCTGAAGATGACACAGCTGTGAATGGAACAGAACCAGCAGGGTGTGTCCTACTGATGAACCTACAATTTATCTATATTTTATGAGGTTTTTGCATGAAATTTTATGCTGGTTTAATTAGATTTTGCCCTATTTTAGCTTGATTGCAAGAAAGATTTCAGGGGGAGCCAAATCAACAAAAAGAAGGCAAAATCAAGAAAAGAAAGCCCAAAATTTATCAAGTTCAGCCCGGCCCAGCCAGGAGAGCAAGGGAGTTTTCATTCGGCCCAAAAAGTGCAAGCTAACTCTTTGGAAAACCCAAAGGAAGAAGCCTAGCAAGAAGGAAATTTTGGCCCAGCCCATTTTTAGCCCAAATAATAGCCTAGAGTGTATCCCACATGAGCTCAAAAGCAAACTAAGTTGTAGCCCAAATAGCAGCCCAAAGGGTGCTAGGGGCGGCACTCCTAGATGTTTCTTGAAGAGAAGGAGGGAGCACTCTAGAAGGTTCATGAGGGGTGTAATACACCCAATTCTAGAGACTTCAAGAAGGGGCAAGAGCCCCCTTGAAAAACTATATAAGGAGGCCTCTAGGAGGGGGGAGAGGTGTTCAATTGCTTGAGAGGAAGGCTCTCCCACTCTTAGAGGTTCGGCCACCTTGAGAGAAGAGAAGAGAAGAAGGCTAGGCGCAAGGAAGAAGAAGAAGAAGAAGGGCTGAAGGAAGTTCAAGACAAGCAAGCTAGAAGAGAAGGTGAGTTTGAATTGAGGGTTTGTGATTCAAAGATCTTTTGTAATAAATCAATTATAGTTTCATTCTCTTTTGATTCGAATTCAGTTTCTTTGTTATATTTTCTTTCTTCTTTCTCCTTTTTTTCCATTCTTCCTTGATGTATTTCAGCTTGTAAAATTTCAGTTCAGCAATCTAATTCTTTTTGATTCATTCAAATGGTCATGAATTGTACCTGAAGTTTCTTGAATAAGGGTATTATTGTAGATTAATTCGGCCAACTAACCTTCAAAACTCAGATCTGAATTCTCAGATCTGAGATTGCAAGATCTGAATTGCTTGAAAGAGAATTCAGATATGCAATTTTCAGATTGGCCGAATTAATCTACAGCTTGGAATTCCTAAAGTGCTTGAGAGAGACTCTAGGAATTCAGATCTACTATTCAAGAACTGAATTGAGTGCAATGTTAGAGATAACTTGCACAATTCAGTTGGTGATCAATTCAGATTTGAATTGATGCCTTAGAAGTGTTTGAAGAAATGTATGCATGGGGATTAGATTTTTGCTAGAGATAGAAGAACCGTCACTCATGTATAGGATGAACATGCACTTGAGAGAGGCAGTTCATGACCTTGGGGTTTCACCAAACCAAGGCTCAATCATGATTTATTCGAATGATCCAAATTGATAGATTGCTAAATTCTGAGATTGACATTTACTGCTTACTCTTCTATCCTGATTTGAAGGCAATTGGGCCAATGATTTAGATAGATTTTAATTTAGGATTTTTTAGCTTTCATTAAAGTTTTGATTTATTTGTTGATTAGATAATAAGTGCTCAATTTAGTATTGGTAATTGTTTCCTAAATCCTCGTGGGAACGATACTTCACTCACTACTTTGTTACTTGAACGGCTAGTGCACTTGCTAGTGTCACAATGAGCCCCACATCAAGTTTTTGGCGCCGTTGCCGGGGAATTTAGAGAAACAATATTAGGAAACATTGAGCATTCTTAATCTGATCTCATTCAGCATTGCATTCATAGTTGGGTTAATTTGCTAACTTTTTCATTTAAGCTTGGACTGCAAATACTGTACTACTGTAATTGTGTTTTAGTAGATTACTTTCTCTTCCCTGTTTCAGTTTAATTTTAATAAAGGGAGACCTGTTTTCCTTTCTATCTTGAAGTTATTGTCTTCTAAACAAAAAAAAAAAAAATTTTGAAAACATGAGTGTTGCAGATCTGAGTTGCATTCGGCACTCAGATCTGCTATAGCAGAACTGCAATACTCAGCAAAAAAAAAAAAAAAAAATCTGTTCTCAGCCCTTTATTATTCTTTTCTTTCATTACAAAAAGAAAAAAATATCTATATATTTAGATACTGTAAAAAAAAAAGAGAGAGAGAACCATATAACCGAAAGAATGGAAACCAAGGATTTGGATCAGAACTCAGATCTGAGTTCCCTTGAACTCAGACCTGAACTGATATAAATTCAAAGGGTAATTGGGGGTTATCTTCACCCCAATAGACCCTAGAACAAATCTGCTATCTCTATAAAACAATTGGATAGCATTGGGTAAAGAAATTCAGATCTGAAATCACCCAGATCTGAACTGGGACTGTGAACAGAGCAGAATAGAGGGCAGACTTTGCAATGTTAGATAACTTGTACTATGATTTTTTTTTTTTTTTGAGCTGATTTGGTTGAGAAAAAGTGTGTTTATTTTGAGGAAAAGAATAGCATGAGAGCTTTCAGATCTGAACTTCAAATCTGACTTTCAGATCTGAAACTCAAATCTGAATTTCAGATCTGAAACTCAAATCTGCTAGATTCAGATCTGAGTTCAGCTAATTGCAGGTCTGCATTCTGCTAGGTTCAGATCTGAGTTCATCTGAACTCAGACCTGAACCTACTCAATTATGACTGATATTTTGATACATCAGACTTGTCTCATGGCTGAAAATGTAGCAAAGAATGAAAGAAATTTGATGTGAACTCAGACTTGGGGTCAGATCTGAGTTCAGTTGGTTGCAAATCTGCTAGGTTCAGATCTGAGTTCATCTGAATTCAGACCTGAACCTACTCAATTCTTATGAGAATTTGGCACCCCATTCACAATGTGAGATATCAAATTAGCTTTAGGGATCAAAGGGTAGCAAGGAATGAAAAATATTTGAAAGAATGATATGTAAGCCTTCAGATCTGAACCTCAGATTTGAGCTCAGCTAGTTGCAGATCTGAATGCATGTGGGTTCAGATTTGAGTTCATCTGAACTCAAACCTGAACCCACTCTATTCTGATGTGAATTCGGGTAGTAACAGCACCATTTGATGCATCAGACTTGCCTCATTGATGAAATATAAGCCATGAATGGTAAAATCATATCTGAATTACATGAGAATCTGAGGCAGTATGAGTACATGATCTGAAATTTCTTTGAACTTGATGTTTTGTTATCTTTTAAATCTCTTGCACCCGATCTGAATTGATGTTTGGATTAGATCTCTTGCAGCAGTTAACAATACCAAACATTGCAGATCTGATTTTTCAGGTCTTAGCAAGTGTTTGATATGCATAAGCTATACAGGTTTGAGCTCCAAATGTAGAGCTTAAAATCCTTAAACCAAGCCTAACTCTGATATCAGCCCTAACGCATCACAGATTTGGTAGATGTATATTGCAGTGTATACCAATGAGTGTGTATGAGATATACAGCTCAGATCTGAATTATTATTTGTTAATTTCTCTGGACTAACAATACCAAAGACTTGTACATCTGAACTCAACTAAATTGGGTCTGAATTCAGATGTTGCAATCGATGGATGTAGATAAAGGAACCTTGAATAAGATGATTGGTTTAAATCTGCTTTTAGTATAATCGGCTTCATTTATTCATGATAGGATGTAGGTTTTTGTATTCCAATAATTCACTTTACATTTTCAGTGTGATAGGATTAGTTATTTATTTTCTTTTGTGAATATTGGCCTTTTTTATTGCTTTGACCTTAACAGTTTATGACAAGCAGACCTAAACTGGAAGAGATCCTTTACGACCCAGAGATTGAACGGACTCTCCGTGTCCGTTTGAGAGCTGCTAGGCAAGTCAGACAAGAAGCACAAGAAATGGCTGAACAAAGAACTATGATGGATTATGCCAAGCCCACCCTCACCGGGACTGTCTCCAGCATTATCAGGCCAACTATTGCTGCCAATAACTTCGAAATTAAACCGGCCATAATCCAAATGATACAAAATACGGTTCAGTTTTGTGGTATGGCCCATGAGGATCCGAATGCCCATATTGCTAACTTCTTGGAAATCTGTGACACCTTCAAACACAATGGGGTAAGTGATGATGCCATCCGGCTGAGGTTATTCCCATTTTCTTTGAAGGATAAAGCCAAAGCTTGGTTGAACTCATTACCGGTAGGATCTATAGCCACATGGGATGAAATGGCCAGCCGTTTTCTCTCTAAATATTTTCCCCCTTCTAAAACTGCTAAAATGAGGAATGACATCACTACTTTTTTCCAGCAAGAGGGGGAATCTTTATATGAGTCATGGGAACAATACAAGGAGCTGTTAAGGAGAGTTCCTCACCATGGCCTTCCCATTTGGCTGCAAGTGCAGACTTTCTATAATGGTCTTACTGACTCAAATAAGACCATATTAGATGCTGCAGCCGGAGGATCCATAAATAATAAAACTCCTGAGGTTGCCCATGCACTTATTGAGGAAATGGTAGCCAACAACTATCAATGGCATTCAGAAAGAACTCAAACTAGGAAGCAGCAAGGCTTGCATAATGTTGACACTTATACAACACTATCTGCACAAATAGGAGCACTCAGTAAGAAAATAGATGAAATGCAGATAGCTGCCATGCATGTGCGGCCTCTTAATTGTGAATTGTGTGGGGGAGGCCACATCAGTACAGACTGCCAAGTTGGCAATCAGTTCAGACCATCTACTGAACAAGTTGACTATGTCAGCAATTCATCAAGATAGCAGGGTTACCAGAGTCACCATACTTTTCATCCAGGATGGAGGGGACATTCAAACCAGTCCTGGCCAAATCAGCATACTTCCAAGCCGTTCCACCAGACTTATCATCAGCCTGAACCAAAATCCAATTTGGAGGAACTAACGACAAAATTTATAGCAGGTGCAGAAACTAGGTTCTAGAACCAGGAAGCCTCAATCAAAAACCTGGAAAACCAAGTGGGGCAATTGGCACAATTAATCTCTTCCAGACTGCCAGGAACTCTTCCAAGCAACACTGAAGTGAATCCACAAGAGCAGGTGCAAGCTATTACCTTAAGGAGTGGAAAAGAGTTGCCTGAGGTAGAAAAGAAGAATTGGGCTGAACCCAATGCAGAAACAAGTCTTGGGACCAGACAATAGAAGACGGAACAACCAGAAGCACAACAAGGGATGCACCAACAACCACAAGTTCCATTCCCTAACAGGCTGAAGCAACAAAAATTGGAGAAGGAATTTGGTAAGTTTCTTGAAATATTTAAAAGTTTACATATTAATATTCATTTTGCTGATGCTTTAGCCCAGATGCCACACTATGCAAGGTTTTTGAAGGAATTATTGGCAAACAAAAGGAAACTGGGAGATGTGGCTACAGTTGCATTAAATGAGGAATGTTCTGCTATCCTTCTGAACAAGCTGCCTCAGAAACTCAAAGATCCTGGGAGTTTCACTATTCCTTGTACCATTGGCAGTTTAAAAATTGAAAAAGCTTTATGTGACCTGGGAGCTAGCATCAATTTAATGCCATATTCTATCTTCAAGAAATTGGGGATGAATGAACCCCAACCCACTAGAGTGGCATTACAATTGGCTGATAGATCCATTAGACATCCTAGGGGGATCATAGAAGATGGGTTAGTTAAAGTTGACAAATTCATTTTTCCAGTTGATTTCATTGTATTAGACATGCAAGAAGATGTGGAGGTCCCGCTTATCCTAGGGAGACCTTTCCTGGCTACCGGGAAAGCAATGATTGATGTTCAACAAGGACAACTCAGCCTTAGGATACAAGATGAGGAGATAATTTTTAAAATGTCTAATGCTATGAAACATGCACCCTCTAGTGATGATTCTTGTTTTATGATTGATGCCATTGAATTGACAATTGATGAATGATTCCAGGTAAGTAGAATAACTGATCCTCTTGAACTCTGCCTCCAGTAGGGAGAACTTGAAGAAGGAGAAAATGAAAAAATAAACCTCAGGATAGCATACCTGAACGATAAACCTCAATTCAAGGGAAAGGGGTTTCTTAAATTAGAGAACTTAGGCAAACTGCCTGGACCATCAGGTAAGCCATCACCCCAAGAAACCCCCACCCTTGAACTGAAGCAATTACCATCCCATTTAGAGTATGCTTTCCTTGACGAACCATCAGATCTCCCCGTGATAATTTCCGCAGCGCTGAATCCCTTACAAAGAGAAAAATTATTAAGAGTGCTGCGGGAACAAAAAAATGCTATAGCTTGGAAGGTAGAAGATATCAAAGGCATTAATCCATCAATCTGCACTCACAGAATTTTGATGGAAGAAGACAGCAAGCCTTCCGTTCAACCCCAAAGGCGCCTGAACCCCAACATGAAAGAAGTAGTAAAGGCTGAAATAATTAAGTTGTTAGATGCTTGGATCATTTATCCTATTTCTGATAGTTCTTGGGTAAGCCCTGTGCAAGTTGCGCCCAAGAAAGGGGGTACGACTGTTGTTCCAAATGAGAAAAATGAACTCATCCCTACTAGAACCGTTACCGGATGGCGTGTGTGTATTGACTATAGAAAATTAAATGAAGCCACCCGGAAGGACCATTTCCCTCTCCCATTTATGGATCAAATGTTGGAGAGGCTAGCCGGGCATGAGTATTATTGTTTCTTGGATGGATATTCAGGGTATAACCAGATACCAATTGCACCAGAAGATCAAGAAAAGATCACTTTTACTTGCCCATATGGAACCTTTGCATACCGAAGGATGCCCTTTGGGTTATGCAATGCCCTAGCAACCTTTCAGCGATGTATGATGTCTATATTTTCTGATATGGTTGAAAAATTTATTGAGATCTTCATGGATGATTTTTCTGTTTTTGGCTCTTCGTTTGATTTATGTTTGAATAATCTGGAACAGGTGCTTAGTAGATGTAAAGAAACACATCTTGTGTTGAATTGGGAGAAATGTCATTTTATGGTGCAAGAAGGCATAGTGCTTGGACACAAGATCTCTCAAAGAGGTATAGAAGTCGACAAGGCCAAGGTGGAGGCAATTGAAAAATTGCCAACCTCAACATCTATTCGTTCTTTAAGAAGTTTCTTAGGACATGTCGGATTCTATAGAAGGTTTATTAAAGATTTCTCAAAAATTTCCAAGCCATTATCTACCTTGCTTAAGAAAGAAGTGCCTTTTGAATTTTCAACTGAATGCCTTCATGCTTTCAACATCTTGAAAGACAAATTGATCCATGCGCCTATCATGGTAGCACCAGATTGGACCCACCCATTTGAATTAATGTGTGATGCGAGTGATTTTGCTATAGGAGCTGTTTTAGGACAAAGAATGAACAAACATTTTCAGCCAATTTACTATGCTAGCAGAAACTTGACTGGACCCCAACTCAATTACACCACAACAGAAAAGGAGCTGCTAGCAGTAATATTTGCACTTGATAAGTTTCGTTCATATCTGATATTATCCAAGGTTGTTGTCCACACAGATCACTCGGCATTAAGGCACTTGCTTACCAAGCAAAACTCAAAACCAAGACTGATCAGGTGGATCCTTTTATTGCAAGAGTTTGACATTGAGATTAGAGACCTGAAGGGTGCTGCAAACCTAGCTGCTGACCATCTGTCCCGGTTGGACACGGCAAGTTCAAAAGAGGAGATAACCAGCAACACTCGAGAAGAATTTCCGGATGAGCAGTTGTACTCAATACAGAAATACTCATATCCTTGGTATGCTGATTTTGCTAATTATCTAGCTGCACAAGTCCTTCCTCCTAACCTTTCATATCAACAAAAAAAGAAATTCCTTTCTGATGTAAAATACTATCTGTGGGAGGAACCCTTTTTGTATAAATTGTGTGCAGATCAGATCATAAGGAGATGTGTCCCCGAGGAGGAGATGGAGTCGGTACTCCAATTTTGCCATGATAAAGAAGCAGGAGGTCATTTTGGAGCTAGTCGCACTGCAGCCAAGGTTTTGCAATCAGGTTTTTATTGGCCCACACTTTTCAAAGATGCCCATAGGTATGTGTCCACATGTGACAAATGCCAAAGATCGGGAAACATTTCCCGACGGAATGAAATGCCCCTTCCCAATATTTTAATCTGTGAAATCTTTGATGTTTGGGGTATAGATTTCATGGGACCTTTCCCGAATTCTTTTGGGAATAAGTACATCCTCGTTGCAGTTGACTATGTATCCAAATCGGTAGAAGCCATGGCTTTACCCACAAATGACTCAAGAAGGGTGGTATACTTCCTAAAGAAGCTATTCTCCCGATTTGGCACTCCGCGAGCTATAATTAGTGATAGGGGAACTCACTTCTGCAATAGCCAATTTGAGAGGTTAATGCAGAAATATGGAATTACACATAAATTAGCTACCCCTTATCACCCTCAAACCAGTGGCCAAGTGGAGTTGGCTAACAGGGAACTCAAAAGAATTCTGCCGTAGCATCCGCTAGAAAAGATTGGTCCATCAAATTAGATGATGCATTATGGGCATACAGAACTGCATTTAAGACACCCATTGGCATGTCCCCCTACAGATTGGTCTTTGGTAAAGCATGCCATTTACCAGTTGAATTGGAACACAAGGCCTATTGGGCTCTTAAATTCTTAAATTTTGACATTCAGGCCACAGGGGCTAAAAGGCGGTTGCAATTGAATGAATTGGATGAATTCAGACTTACCACCTATGAGAATGCCAAAGTTTATAAAGAAAGAATAAAAAACTGGCATGATAAGAACTTGCTGAGACGGGACTTTTATGTAGGCCAACAGGTATTGTTATATAATTCCCGTCTCCGCTTGTTTCCAGGTAAGCTGAGATCC
The DNA here is from genome assembly GCF_056320005.1 of Nelumbo lutea. Classification (NCBI taxonomy): domain Eukaryota; kingdom Viridiplantae; phylum Streptophyta; class Magnoliopsida; order Proteales; family Nelumbonaceae; genus Nelumbo; species Nelumbo lutea. The sequence goes on along the minus strand of NC_142684.1, from coordinate 165,163,046 downwards.
AGGTGGTCTGAACCCTTTACCATTTCACAGGTTTTTCCCCATGGGGCTATAGAACTCACCCACCCGGTTCAGGGCACGTTTAAAGTAAATGGTCAGTGCCTGAAACCATATTAAATGGGCGGTACTGTACCCCCTCCATCCACTGTTTATCTTGATAACCAATAATCTTTTATGCTTGCTCATGAACAGGTTAGGGAATCTTTTTGTCATTTATCTTTTTAGAATATTAGTTAGTAAAATAAAGATCTTTTTCTCAAAATTCCAATTCTTTAAGGACTCAGTTCATCATTTTCTTTTCTTCAGTTTGCTCTAGCAAGTGTGATCCCCTAACACTACGAACATTGAGGACAATGTTCATCTTTAGTGTGGGGGAGTGAGCCCGAGGCTAGGGTATGGGGGCAATGACATGACCAAAAAAAGACTGGAACCCCTCAAGTTCATTATTATTTATTTGATGATTTTTTTTTTAAGAAGGAATTCAATGAGTTGAGGGAGACTGATGTACTTGTTAAGTTTTTATTCTTGTGAATGATCCAATTTGATATATGCATGAGAAAGGGGAGTTGAATATGCCTTTCAGCATGACTAGCCCTAACTTCCTTCATGTGTATGGAAGCCCTTGATTTCATTGTTAATGGTCACGAAAGCTAAGTGCACATCTGAAGTGTTGATTCTTGAGGTTCAATAATTGCAAAGAAGGACAAAAGCCCAAATTGACTCCGCTATTTTGAGCTGAATAGTAAAACTAGCAGCTCAGAACATGAGTCCTACCTCAAGTAAGTGACCAGTGTGAGATGGAGCATAAGATGCACTCACCAAAAAAAGAAAAAAAAAAAAAAAAGAAAAGTAAAAGAGAGAGAAAAGTGTGTGAGATGGAGCATAAAATGCACTCACACCGAAAAAAAAAAAAAAAAAAAAAAGAGAGAGGGAAAAGTGTGTTAGATGGAGCATAAAATGCACTCACACCGAAAAAAAAATAAAAATAAAAATAAAAAAAAAAAGAAAAGGGTGAGATGGAGCATAAGATGCACTCACCCTTAGAAATAAGTAATTGTGGTGACAACCGAGGTTCAAAGGGGCACTCTAAAGTTGAACTCTCATTGAGATTTAGTTACAGATGTGAAACTTAGTGAAATTGATTATTAACCTTGACAATTAAGGAGCTGATTTATATATGAATTAAGAGTGAAGGCTAGACTATGATGAAATTCATATTCTCCTTTCCTTGGATCTGATACATATCTTAAATGGTAATTTACAAGAATAAGAGTTGAGCACTTACAAAAGTTCCCCGACTACTCAATGCATTTCTATCTTAAAAAGTTCACCAGGTCAATGGTGAGAACAGAAGGGGGGAATGTTAAGTTTATGGCTGATGTCTTTGCTTGAGGACAAGCAAAAGCCTAAGTGTGGGGGTATTTGATGAACCTACAATTTATCTATATTTTATGAGGTTTTTGCATGAAATTTTATGCTGGTTTAATTAGATTTTGCCCTATTTTAGCTTAATTGCAAGAAAGATTTCAGGGGAGCCAAATCAACAAAAAGAAGGCAAAAGCAAGAAAAGAAAGCCCAAAATTTATCAAGTTCAGCCCGGCCCAGCCATGAGAGCAAGGGAGTTTTCATTCGGCCCAAGAAGTGCAAGCTAACTCTTTGGAAAACCCAAAGGAAGAAGCCTAGTAAAAAGGAAATTTCGGCCCATCCCATTTTTAGCACAAATAACAGCCTAGAGTGTAGCCCACATGAGCTCAAAAGCAAGCTAAGTTGTAGCCCAAAGGGAGCTAGGGGCGGCAACTCCTAGATGTTTCTTGAAGAGAAGGAGGGAGCACTCTAGAAGGTTCATGAGGGGTGTAATACACCCAATTCTAGAGACTTCAAGAAGGGGCAAGAGACTCTTGAAAAATTATATAAGGAGGCCTCTAGGAGGGGGGAGAGGTGTTCAATTGCTTGAGAGGAAGGCTCTCCCACTCTTAGAGGTTCGGCCACCTTGAGAGAAGAGAAGAGAAGAAGGCTAGGCGCAAGGAAGAAGAAGAAGAAGGGCTGAAGGAAGTTCAAGACAAGCAAACTAGAAGAGAAGGTGAGTTTGAATTGAGGGTTTGTGATTCAAAGATCTTTTGTAATAAATCAATTGTAGTTTCATTCTCTTTTGATTCGAATTCAGTTTCTTTGTTATATTTTCTTTCTTCTTTCTCCTTTTTTTCCATTCTTCCTTGATGTATTTCAGCTTGTAAAATTTCAGTTCAGCAATCTAATTCTTTTTGATTCATTCAAATGGTCATGAATTGTACTTGAAGTTTCTTGAATGAGGGTGTTATTGTAGATTTATTCGGCCAACTAACCTTCAAAACTCAGATCTGAATTCTCAGATCTGAGATTGCAAGATCTGAATTGCTTGAAAGAGAATTCAGATCTGCAATTTTCAGATTGGCCGAATTAATCTACAGCTTGGAATTCCTAGAGTGCTTGAGAGAGACTCTAGGAATTCAGATCTACCATTCAAGAACTGAATTGAGTGCAAGGTTAGAGATAATTTGCACAATTCAGTTGGTGATCAATTCAGATTTGAATTGATGCCTTAGAAGTGTTTGAAGAAATGCATGCATGGGGATTAGATTCTTGCTAGAGATAGAAGAACCGTCACTCATGCATAGGATGAACATGCGCTTGAGAGAGGCTGTTCATGACCTTGGGGTTTCACCAAACAAAGGCTCAATCATGATTTATTCGAATGATCCAAATTGATAGATTGCTGAATTCTGAGAGTGACATTTACTGCTTACTCTTCTAACCTGATTTGAAGGCAATTGGGCCAATGATTTAGATAGATTTTAATTTAGGATTTTTTAGCTTTCATTAAAGTTTTGATTTATTTGTTGATCAGATAAGAAGTGCTCAATTTAGTATTGGTAATTGTTTCCTAAATCCTCGTGGGAACGATACTTCACTCACTACTTTATTACTTGAACGGCTAGTGCACTTGCTATTGTCACAATGAGCCACACATCACCTACACACTGGATCTTTCACAAGAATCCTCTGGAAGTACTAAACACTAAACCTTTTTCAGTTTTTCTTGCAAGACTGATGTCAAGAACAGATTTCTTGACTTTCTTTTCTGCAAAGATCTAATCTTGCAATGGCAGATGGCGGCGGCAGGAGGAGATCTCCAAAACGAAAAAGGCTGAACTGCTTTTTCTGTTTTTCTGGAGAGTATCAATGAGATCTGATCTGAATTCGCAGGAGATATCCTATACCTCTTCAAGGTGGTTCAAAATTTCCTCCTTTCTTCTTGATTAAGAAACCTCCTTTTTAAGAGTTATCCCAATCCAAATCAGTATTTTGATAGGGGATAATCTTAATCCTTTCTGCAAATAGAGTTAGCTTACTCCTGATCTTATCAGGAGGTTACCAGATTCAAATCTAATTTGAATTTGGTCTCTAAGAGTGGATAAGGCTAAAGGCCCAATCCTTTTACTAACATTAATCTTAGATTCACCCCAAGGATGGGTGATCATATCAGCCCACCTCGAAATGGGCTTTTGGCCCATTAAGTGTTCAGTGTCTAATTACTTTCCAATCTGCTACCCAGTTGGGCTTCTTTGTATGGCGTGGGACCTAAGCATTGATCTACACACCAGCCACATGGGTTCGGCCCAGCCTCTAAAACAAGGCCCAACCGAATTCACTGAAAAACTCAATGAACCCCTTGTGTCCATCATATGGACCCTATGGGCCCAACACTTACATTAAGTGGTCCCTGGGCCAAGCCATCTTATAAAAACCCAAGGACTGTGGGCAGGTGCAAGATTAGCCCATCAGGTATTATCCTCAATGGTCTTACACTTAACCTCTCAGCCCTTAATGATCAAGCACTGCCCGACAAGAGGGGACCTCTCCCTCGGCTGCAAGGAACAGTGCCGCACTCTCCTCTCACATGGATCCCGGGAATTAAAACCATTTGCAAACAATTCAAAACCGTACATATATATATAAATATATTAATTTTGCAAAAAAAAATTCCAACGATTGAAATCAACTGCTGGCAGTTTGGTTTCCATCAGAGAGAGTGCATTCCCGATCATTACCCTTTGTTCGACAAAGTGGTTGATTCTGTCACTATGATCACCCACTCAGATGAATTCTCAAACTGCCCCAACATACCCAGGTTTTGATCCCCGCTAAGGATCTCACTGAATGGCATATCAAAGGCAGCCTGATCCAACACCTAGTGAAATGTCATAATCGAGTCTAGGGGTCAGGTGTAACTTTCTAGTTTTGCCCATCTATCATTGCAAAGCAGAATTCGCCAAGTGTTGGATTGTTGACCCACCCATAGGGAACGTGAACTGGGTTTAGACCATCGTGAGATAGGTTAGTTTTACGCTACTGATGACAGTGTCGCGATAGTAATTCAACCTAGTATGAGAGGGACCGTTGATTCACACAATTGGTCATCGCGCTTGGTTGAAAAGCCAGTGGCGCGAAGCTACCGTGTGCTGGATTATGACTGAACGCCTCTAAGTCAGAATCCTGGCTAAACATGCGATGCGTGCGCCCGTCGCTCGATTGCCGACCCGCAGTAGGGGCCTCCAGTCCCCCAAAGGCACGTGCCATTGGTGAAGCCCTCGTGATGGATGAGCCACGTGGGCCGCCTTGAAGCGCAATTCCCACCGGGCGGTGGGTAGAATCCTTTGCAGATGACTTAAATACGCGACGGGGTATTGTAAGTGGCAGAGTGTCCTTGCTGCCACGATCCACTGAGATTCAGCCCTCTGTCGCATCGATTCGTCCCTCCCCCCACGTTTCGCATCCCACAACGATTTGTCCCTCCCCCCATGCATCGTGGTGTGTCAAGAACAAAGTCCCTCCCTCCCCTTTTCAACATAACACACGCTTGTGAAAGTCCAACTCATCAGAACAACCTTCCATATCCCATGGCTCCACACCCACCATATCCCCATAGAGGTTATTGATGCTACCCTCCCACTCGGTCAACTGCACAAGGCTGCCATGGTGCGAGTCAGTGTGAAAATCTAACTCATCCGAACAGCCTTACCTCCCTTCCTTTTCAACATAATTTCCTTGGGGAGGGTAGAACAATTCTGCTCTTCATACATTGTCCTAAGACTGTCCAATATGTCTTTGGCAAGTTTGATCTGATCGAACTGCATCTGTATCGGGTTGTCGAAGGAGGCAATGATGTAACATCGGGCAAGGGAGTTTTTCTCCTCCCATTCTTGATAGTCTCTCCTTTGGGCCTCATAAGCCCTATCACCCAGACGCTCTGGGGCAGGATTCTTTGCCACTTTGTCCAGCTTTTCAGAAGCTAGCACCAGCATAAGGTTTCTGTACCAGTCAGCATAGTTTGGGCCCTTCAACTTGTTGTCATCAAATAGTTTTGCAAAAGATCCGTTTGCCATTTTCTGATAAAAGAGCAAACATCAGTCCACAACCTAATTTGATTCATGTTCATTTCATAGATATGGATTTTAATCTACGATCCATTTCCATTTATTCATCTCTAAGATTTCCCTCCTTTCTTAGTGATGGAGACTACGGGTTGTCTCTGGAAATGTGGGAAATCACATAGGGTAGAACAATTTTGTCGAGTAGAACAATTCTGCTCTTAATACATTGTCCTAAGACTGTCCAATATGTCTTTGATGTGTGGCTCATTGTGACACTAGCAAGTGCACTAGCCATTCAAGTAATAAAGTAGTGAGTGAAGTATCGTTCCCACGAGGATTTAGGAAACAATTACCAATACTAAATTGAGCACTTCTTATCTGATCAACAAATAAATCAAAACTTTAATGAAAGCTAAAAAATCCTAAATTAAAATCTATCTAAATCATTGGCCCAATTGCCTTCAAATCAGGTTAGAAGAGTAAGCAGTAAATGTCAATCTCAGAATTCAGCAATCTATCAATTTGGATCATTCGAATAAATCATGATTGAGCCTTGGGTTGGTGAAACCCCAAGGTCATGAACAGCCTCTCTCAAGCGCATGTTCATCCTATGCATGAGTGATGGTTCTTCTATCTCTAGCAAGAATCTAATCCCCATGCATGCATTTCTTCAAACACTTCTAAGGCATCAATTCAAATCTGAATTGATCACCAACTGAATTGTTCAAGTTATCTCTAACCTTGCACTCAATTCAGTTCTTGAATAGTAGATTTGAATTCCTAGAGTCTCTCTCAAGCACTCTAGGAATTCCAAGCTGTAGATTAATTCGGCCAATCTGAAAATTGCAGATCTGAATTCTCTTTCAAGCAATTCAGATCTTGCAATCTCAGATCTGAGAATTCAGATCTGAGTTTTGAAGGTTAGTTGGCCGAATTAATCTACAATAATACCCTTATTCAAGAAACTTCAAGTACAATTCATGACCATTTGAATGAATCAAAAAGAATTAGATTGCTGAACTGAAATTTTACAAGCTGAAATACATCAAGGAAGAATGGAAAAAAAGGAGAAAGAAGAAAGAAAATATAACAAAGAAACTGAATTCGAATCAAAAGAGAATGAAACTACAATTGATTTATTACAAAAGATCTTTGAATCACAAAGCCTCAATTCGAACTCACCTTCTCTTCTAGCTTGCTTGTCTTGAACTTCCTTCAGCCCTTTTTCTTCTTCTTCCTTGCGCCTAGCCTTCTTCTCTTCTCATCTCTCAAGGTGGCCGAATCTCTAAGAGTGGGAGAGCCTTCCTCTCAAGCAATTGAACACCTCTCCCCCCTCCTAGAGGCCTCCTTATATAGTTTTTCAAGGGGGCTCTTGCCCCTTCTTGAAGTCTCTAGAATTGGGTGTATTACACCCCTCATGAACCTTCTAGAGTGCTCCCTCCTTCTCTTCAAGAAACTTCTAGGAGTTGCTGCCCCTAGCTCCCTTTGGGCTGCTATTTAGGCTACAACTTAGCTTGCTTTTGAGCTCATTTGGGCTACACTCTAGGCTGTTATTTGGGCTAAAAATGGGCTGGGCCAAAATTTCCTTCTTGCTAGGCTTCTTCCCTTGGGTTTTTCAAAGAGTTAGCTTGCACTACTTGGGCCGAATGAAACTCCCTTGCTCTCATGGCTGAGCCGGGCTGAACTTGATAAATTTTGGGCTTTCTTTTCTTGCTTTTGCCTTCTTTTTGTTGATTTGGCTCCCCTTGAAATCTTTTTTGCAATCAAGCTAAAATAAGGCAAAATCTAATTAAACCAGCATAAAATTTCATGCAAAAACCTCATAAAATATAGATAAATTGTAGGTTCATCAAATACCCCCACACTTAAGCTTTTGCTTGTCCTCAAGCAAGGACATCAGCCATAAACTGAGCATTCCCCCCTTCTGTTCTTACCATTTACCTAGTAAACTTTTTAGATAGAAATGCATTGAGTAGTCGGGGAACTTTTGTATGTGCTCAACTCTTATTCTTGTAAATTACCATTTAAGATATGTATCAGATCTAAGGAAAGGAGAATATGAATTTCATCATAGTCTACCCTTCACTCCTAATTCATATATAAATCAGCTCTTTAATTGTCAAGGTTAATAATCAAATTTTACTAAGTTTCACATCTGTAACTAAATCTTAATGAGAGTTCAACTTTAGAGTGCCCCTTTGAACCTCAGTTGTCACCACAATTACTTATTTCTAAGGGTGAGTGCATCTTATGCTCCATCTCACCCGTTTCTTCTTTTTTTTTTTTTTTTTTTTTTTTTTTAGTGTGAGTGCATCTTATGCTCCATCTCACACTGGTCACTTACTTGAGGTAGGTAAATAGGACTCATGTTCTGAGCTGCTAGTTTTACTATTCAGCTCAGAATAGCGGAGTCAATTTGGGCTTTTGTCCTTTTTTGCAATTATTGAACCTCAAGAATCAGCACTTCAGATGTGCACTAGCTCTCTTGACCATTAACCATGAAATCAAGGGCTTCATACACATGAAGATAGTTAGGGCTAGTCATGCTGAAAAGCATATTCAGCTCCCCTTTTCTCATGCATTTATCAAATTGGGTCATTCACAAGAATAAAAACTTAACAAGTACATCAGTCTCCCTCAACTCATTGAATTCCTTCTTAAAAAAAAATCATCAAATAAATAGTAATGAACTTGAGGGGTTCCAGTCTTTTTTGGTTATGTCACTGCCTGTATATGTGTGTTGGGGTGCATGGTTTCAGCCCTCATACCCTAGCCTCGGGCTCACTCCCCCACACTTGAGATGAACATTGTCCTCAATGTTCCTAGTGTTAGGGAGTCACAATAAAACCAACAAGAGAAATTCCAAGTAAAGAGAAGGGTGTATAGAGGACTTCCTGAAGATTAATTTCCAGATATGCAAGAGTTCTTTTGGTGGGATCCTCTTCTGCTAGAATTTACTTGCAAGAGAGATCAAGAGCTTTGTTCTAACTAAAAATATTTTAAACCAAATAATAAAAAGACTACTATACACAATTCCAAACAATGTAAATAATTTAACCAGTCTGTAATACACAACAGAAACTTACAAGGCCAAGAAGTTTGAATTCTATCTAAAAAAAATAAATAAATAAATAATTAAATAAATTTAAAAAAAACAAGATCAAAAGCCAATATAAATATCTCTTGGAATCTGATATGCAAGTGATAAACAAGTGATTTACAAGATTGAAACTAGCCTAGAAGTCTAAGAGTTCTTGAAATCAGCACACTACCAAAGTTATTTGATTTTTTTTATTTTTTTATTTTTTGTTGTGTGCTCAGATCTGCATTAGAATTTCAGCAATGTAAGTGAACGTACGCAGATCTGATCCACACTAATAAATTTGCAAACTAGAAAAGCATAGCTCCATTACTGAAACTAAACCAACATTCAAGTGTGAAGTAGATGTTCAATGGAAAAGAGAGCTAGCTAAATCTGCAATGGAGTTTATTACACACTATTCTAAACATAAATGAACATAAGTAAACAAATCTAAAATCTACTGTAAACAGATCTACAATCAATGCTGAATTTATGATCTTTAAGCTGCTCTTCAAGTTCTAACCAAAAAAAAAAATCAAATTTGAAAACTTAACTTTTTAGAACAGTCACTTGCAAAAACTCCAAACCTAATATCAATAAGTAGGTCTAAAATCTGTTGCAGTTAGGTCTGAAATAAGTTTGATCCCAAGAGCTTAGAACTTCTCTTTCAAGTCCCAACTTAAATATCTTGTATGCCTCAATTGATTGCAGAGACCTGAAATCAGATCTGCAATTTTATAATGAAAGCAGCCTTGATTCAGATCTGAATACCATTACATCAAAAATATGAAGCTCTTTCTGGACCTCACAAACATCAGTCCTAATCCAATACAACCAATTCAGATTGGGTGCAAGTGATTTAAAAGATAACAAAACATCAAGTTCACAAAAATTTCAGATCATGTACTTATACTGCCTCTGATTCTCATGCACTTTAGAACTGATTTTACCATTCATGGCTTAAATTTTCATCAATGAGGCAAGTCTGATGCATCAAATTGTGAATTGGGTGCTGTCACTACCCGAATTCACATCAAAATAGAGTGGGTTCAGGTCTGAGTTTAGATGAACTCAGATCTGAACCTAGCAGAATGCAGTCCTACAACCGGCTGAACACAGATCTGAACTTCAAATCTGAGTTTCAGATTTGAAAACTCACATGCTATTTTTTCATTGTTTTCTTTTTCTTTTCTTTATCTATTTTTTTCTTTTTTTTTTTTAAATAAAACTAAAACAAAATATAGCAATGCAACCAAAATCTTTTTGGATGAGTGCAGGTCTGATTGATGAATGCAATTCAGATCTGAACTCATTTTAATTTTTTTTTTTTTCGGTTGAGTGCTGCAGTTCTGCTATAGCAGATCTGAATGCCGAATGCAACTCAGATCTGCAACACTCATGATTTTGTGATTTTTTTCTTTTAGAGGGTAATAACTTCAAGATAGAAAGCAAAACAGGTCTCCTTTTATTAAAATTAAACTGAAACAAGGAAAATAAAGTAATCTACTAAAGAGAAAAGAAGCATAACTACAGTAATACAGCAGTTGCATTCAAAGCAAAAATGAAAAATTAAGCAAATTAAACCAACTATGAATGCAATGCTGAAGAACTACATCTGAAGAACTACATCTACCAGCTACACTAAATCAGCAATCAAATATGAAGTAGATCATCAATGGGAAAGAGAGCTAACTAGATCAGCAGTGGAGTTTCATGCTAATTGCTGTACTGTAGCAGCCTTGCTATAGCTCTGAATGCTAGTGGAATGCACTGCTGCTTTTATTGAATATGTGAGGCATCACAATTATTCAATCCAAACACACATCCTCAGCAAATTTAGATTGGGTACAAGTGGGTAAAGCCAAGAATTCAGTCCACCCAGAATTCATAGTATGCTCTGTATCAGTTCAGTTCTCACATCATATCAACTGCATTTCAGATTTGAATTTCTCTCATTCCTTGCTATCCATTCACCCTTGAGGCAGGTTGGATGTATCATAGGGTGGATTGGGGTAGTGATGGCACCCAATTCACCTCAAACTTGCATCGGTTCAGATCTGAGTTCAGAGGAATTCAGATCTGAACTGAGTAGATCTGTAACAGCAGAATTCAGATCTGAACTCAAGTCTGAGTTTGGATCTGAATTCTCAATTGCCTTACCTTCAGTCATTGCTACCAAATTGCCTTTGAGGAGTAGCAGAAGTGTCCTAGGGTAAATTGGGGTGGTTATGATACCCAATTCACCTCAAATTTGCATCATTTCAGATCTGTGTTAAGAGGAACTCAGATCTGAACTGTTGCAAATCTGCTGTAGTAGAATTCAGATCTGAACTCAGATCTGAGTGCTGATCTGAATTCTCAATTGCCCCTCTTTTTGTTCATATGATCTCTTTTTTTTTTCTCCTTTTCACTATAAATTTTTTTTTCTTTTTGTAAAAAAAAAATAAAAATAAAAGGCTGAAACACAAACTAACTTATTCATCTCTAAGATTTCCCTCCTTTCTCAGTGACGGAGACTACGGGTTGTCTCTGGAAATGTGGGAAATCACATAGGGTGCATGGAGCCAACTGTTTCAGCTGCATAACCCCACCACCTTTCTATAAAGGATCATATCCACTCATCATATGAGTTTTCCCTTTGGCCTCTATCAGACAAGGTTCAGAGCTGTTTTCAGGTAAACCTTTCTATCCAGTGAGTGCTTACCCATCATATTCGTGAACTCCAAGGTACCGTGAGAGAGTTCCCATTTTCTGGTGAAGCCCCTCCCACATCGGTCTATGACGCCCCTATCATCTTATGAAACACTCAGACAAGCCCAACAGCAAATGGATAGCCCATTTTCTGGTGTGTTTCCTCATTACTGAAGGACCCATCCTCATGTTAATGATGGAAGGCCTTTAGAGAGTTCATCATATGAATCTCCCTATCACATGCACTCATATTAGCTGGAGGGAACAAAATTACGCCCTAGTTTGATTTAGGTCAAACCAAAGTGGCTCCCACTGACTTTCATAAAGCCAGATTTCGGTGGGCCTTGAATCGGCTTGGGTTCCGCACGTAACCTCTTGATGAGGTGTGGGGCCCACCACTGAGGGAAGTCATCCAATGACCAAAAGGGACACCATGGCAATGATGTGCATTCAGCCATGGTGTGCGCAAGAGCCACTATCGAATGAGCATGGGCCAAGTACTTATGGCCCATGTACGCAGCACATCACACATCCATACATCTCATGTAGGGATAAATTGATCCAATCAATTAATTATCTATAAGGCCCGTTGGAAGCCCGTTAAAATTCCATAATATTAACCATTAATGTTATCTAGGTATATGGGCTGAATTAGGGTTATCCAGTTCGGCCCATATAGCTTTATCCTTTAAAATGGGCTTTTGCAGTTTTAACTATTTAAAACTGGGCCTTTACAGGCTGGGCCGAATTAACCATTTGATTAAATATCAATCCTTAGGCCCATTAGTGGGAAATTAGGGTTGACTTTCAGCTTTGATTAAACCCTAGATTTGGTCCAAACAGTTTGAACCAATCTCGGTTCGAATGGGTCTAGGGTTTGATTTTTTAATTAAATCTTTAATTCAAGAAAATAATCTGAAATTAAATACTAATAAAAGGAAAAACAGGAATCAATCAATCAGGACTGTTCGCACAATCCATCCTGCAAAACAGAGGTTAGATCACAGAATGTAGTTTCATAAACTGCAAATCGCAGATAGCGTTTCTCCCATCTACGAAATCTCCTTCTCTACGAAATCTCCTTTTCTGCACCGCCATCTTCGATCCAAAATAAAAAAAATAGAAATCCTAATTCTATCTATAATTACATCATATTGAATACCTATACATTGAGTCTAGAAAATAAAAAAAAATATTTACAGACCCAAAAATAATTCAAGAACTGCAAAATCGCAGGTTCCCTACGCAAACCAAGAATTCGATCTCCTCTTGTATGAATAGCCCATAAATCAAGAAAATTATAAAGAACAATTCTAAATAATAATCAGATTTATTTAAAATTAATTTTAGATTATTTGCCCATCTGTTTTGGGAACAAATTTCCCAAAAAAAACATATCTGCGCAAATTGGGTAGAACGCCTTCTCCCTAATTGCGCAGGTTTAGATCTAAAACGTAATGGTTCACGACTTGAACCATGGCTCTGATACCACTGAAGGGATGAGAGATCCATCCCATGGACACCCAAAGATTGTGGAATAAGGGGTGAATTTCAAAATTTTTTCTCTCCCTTCAACTGGGAATCACATTCCCTATTTAGAAAATCATATTTTCAAGGATCATTCTTGAACCTTAAACTGAACCCGATCTGAACCAAAAGGAATAGGAGAGAATTATACCTGATACGGAGAAGTAATATCTCCCAACGAAGGTGTTCATGCCCAAGGAAGGATCCAAAGACTGCTCCTACTAAAGATGGCACAGTGCAGGATGGAGCAGAATCAGTAGTGTTCTTCCCCAAGAACTCTGTCCTTTGAAGGAATCAGTAGAATGGTACGTGAGCACAGCTTCCTTTCAATCCTTTCTCAAAGAACTGATGTCAAGATCCAATCTTGACTTCTACCACAACTGGAGATCGAACTGGAAAACAGGGCGGCAAGAACAAGGAGGCGGCAAGAGAGTATTCGCAGGGTGCAGAATTCTCTCTTCTTGATTTCAGCACTAAAGAGGATCTGATGTATATCTCCTAAAGGCTGCCGCCCCCTCCTTCTTTTTGTTAACTTAAAAGATCAGCTCCTAATCCCATTAGGAGCTGCTTATCCACATCATATTTGGATCAGCCTTCTCTTCTAGTGATAAGGATAAACCCTTATCTTATCTGCAGATTAGATTAGCTTTCTCCTAATCCCATTAGGAGGTTTCTAGATCTGAATCACATTCAGATCTGGACTCTCTGAGTGGATAGGATTAAGACCCTATCCTATTTGCTAATCCATCTCAGAATTCACCCCTTTAATTAACTAAATAAATAGCCCAGTTTGAAATGGGCTTTAGGCCCATTAAGCTTATGTGCTCACTTAACCTTCCTAACTACTACCCAGTTGGGCTTCCTTGTATGGCATGGGACCCAAGCATTGATCTACACATTAGCCACATGGGTTCGGCCCAGCCTTTGTTACAAGGCCTGGTCGAATACACTGTTAAAGACAGTGTACCCTCTGAAACCCATCGAATGGGCTCTATGGGTCCAACACTTACCCTAAGTGGTCCCTGGGCCAAGCCACCTTATAACACCCAGGGACTATGGGCAGATGGAAGATTAGCCCATTCGGTATTATCCTCAATGGTTTTACACTTAACCTCTCAGCCCTTAATGATCATACACTGCCTGACAAGAGAGGACCTCTCCCTCGGCTGCAAGAAACAGTGTTGCACTCTCTACTTATATGGATCCTGGGAATTAAAACCCTTTTGCAAATATTTTAGAAACCATAATATATATACTTTTATATCTCATATAAAATATATTTTGCAAAAAAAATCTCAACGGTTGGAATCGGCTGCCAGCAGTCTTGGCTTCCAACAGTGAGAGTGCATCCCCGATCATTACCTTTGTCTGACAAAGGGGCTGATCCTGTCACTATGATCACCCACTCAGATGAATTCTCGGATTGTCCCAACATACCCAGGTTTTGACCCCCGCTAAGGATCTCACTGATTGGTACATCAAAGACTTCCCAATCCGACTCCTAGTGCAGTATCATAATCGAGTCTAGGGGCCGGGTGTAACTTTCCAGTTTTGCCCATCATTCTCCAAGGTCTAGGGCAATACTAGAAATCTGGTCCAGTTCAAAGATTCAATTAATCCCACACTGTATGTGCCTAGGGTCTCACCCCGGTAGCTAAGACAAACCACCCCAACCGACTTGGTGGCACCACAGTGTCAACCTTGTCAGGATAGGTCTCCCCAGACCGACCCACTGGCTGTGAACATTCTAAACTAACACGAGTCTCAATAAGTGTCCAGTTTAAGGGTATTACACAAAAACATACCAAGGGAGCATGAATGAAATATGCACTTTTATTCATTTACAATAAACTCATAAAGTACATCAATTTTGATTGAAGCTAAGGGCATACAAAACTGTCTAACAAGGAAGCCTCAGAAATTGAAGTGGCACCCACGGCAAGCAGCAACTGCACCCATAAAGTGTGCTGATTCAACTACTATACCGGTGCAACCTTCGACGCGGAGACCCGCCGTACCAGTCCAACCTTCGATGCAAATCCTCGACTAGGCCACTCAAATCCTTGGGTAGGCCACTCAAATCCTCGAACTAGGCAGCTTACAACCACAATGTCGTGCAATAGTCTGGCCGAGCATTCCCCCTCCTTGATAGCAGAACTAGGGGATTGGTTTGAGAACTAAAATTTTGGTTCTTATTTTAAGTTATACAACCAACAATCGGCGGACTCCTCGGCAACGACCAACAAGGCATGGATGATACGAATGCTCGAAAGTTCCTCAGTCGAGCAATGAACTTAGGAAACTTCATTCCTCGACTTCAAAACACGGGGAGTGGTGTTCGGGTCATGGCAGAGCTGGCCCTGTGAGACACGTGGCCACCCAACTATCGCCATGCCACATCATCCTAACTTGGCCATGTCAGCACAACTCAGTCACATTGGCATAGCTCGGCCATGTTGGCCTAGCTCGGCCACATTGGCCTAGCTCGGCCATGACGGGCTAGATCGGCCAAGCTACGCTGTTACTATGGCACCCCATCTTATCCTTCCACCCACATGAACTATGCATCATATGGATGAGCACTACTATAGATAAAAGAGGAATAAGGGAGACGACTCCACTAGGGAATGGGAATCTATCCCGAATACCTCGGCAGCTAACCTCATCTCAACAACCCCAGAAGCCTAATCTGACCAGGACACAGATCTTTGGCCATAAGAAGGTACTCTAGGTTCAAGGTAAGGGATCCAAATTCTGAGACCTACACGTCTACTTAGCTCAGACCGGCATCCTTATAGCTCAGCCCGACCATCCCACCACCTCCTACTAACTCGAGCGTCAGAGTTCTTACTCGGGGATAACTCCTCAAGTCTCTGACTTCTGTTTCCTTGATTATAGGTCTTGAG
Source organism: Nelumbo lutea (assembly GCF_056320005.1). Classification (NCBI taxonomy): domain Eukaryota; kingdom Viridiplantae; phylum Streptophyta; class Magnoliopsida; order Proteales; family Nelumbonaceae; genus Nelumbo; species Nelumbo lutea. The sequence continues at coordinate 165,147,432 of NC_142684.1, read as the reverse complement.
AAGCGGCCTTGTTCTTATAGCTCGGCCCTGCCCTACCAGCAAGTACTATCTGATGGCCCTCCTCGATTCATGCACTACCTCGGATTGAGCAACATCATATACATAGTGCAAAACATATATAATAATTTAGAAAGACCGTATATATTTGTATTCTACATATTATATTTATATATTTTAATCTTTCCAACTTGTAACTTTATTAACCAATAGTTGTGACATGTTGATGAGTGCAAAACACTTGATGGTTTTTTTTTTGTGATATTAGCTTATAATGTGGTTACAAATTCGATGCCAAACTGCCTCAGAGTCATAGTTGGCTTAGCATAGGATGGAGGATAAATCACCTACTCCCTTAGGAGTAGTGCAGGGCTAAACGGGAGTAGTGCAGGGCTAAAGCAATGGCATCATGGCCTCACCTTATGTCACTTCATCAGTTCAAACAATTCAATTCAAGGTGAGGCCACATTATTACATCGAGCGTTGTAATTGTTTTAGGCATTTAGCCCATGGCTACTCTCAAGGTTCAAAGTATCGATACATATCGGTTCATACGTATGTCGATCACTTTTTGATATGCCCTTCCTTGGATTGTATTGGGTTAGACATTGGTTCAAAAGGTAGTCGGATTTTAAATCGATTCTTCTAAATTGGTTTCAAAAAAAATAAAAATAAAACCTAAAAAAGGTATTGATATCGGCTTGTGTTAATACTTTGAATCTTGCCTACTCCAATGGGAGTAATTAATGCTTTTTACCTATAGGATGGGTATTTCTATTCTAGCAAATAGGGATGGTAATCATTTCCATAAAATTGGGATCCGTCCTAAAAGGGAAAGTTTTCCCTGATCTAAAATGGGGATGGGAAAGGTATTTTTGCCACAAACTGGGGATAGGGTTTGCATATAAATCCCCAACCCCCCCCCACCCCGAGCCTAATGGTAAATTAGTAAAATATCTCTAAATTTTTTCAAATTCTTAAAATCCTATGATCCCATAATTCCATTTCTAAAGTATTCTTAAATTCAGTTCCTAAAATACCCCCAAATTCACATAAACTTATTTGTAAAATATCCAAATATTAGATTAATTTTAGGTGATTTCCTTAGGGCAGAGAAAATTAGGGTATTCCCCATTCTCAACATGGAGTGAATGCTATGTCCTACCATTGTTGACGGGGTGAGGACAAGGAAAAGTATCTTAACTGGGGAGAGGGGGTGCCTCACCTGCCATTCCTACTAGCAAAGAGTGTTATTAAGGCCTAATAGCTAGATACTTGAGTAGGACGGACCCGTGTGATTTTTGTACCAAATCTTATTGCGTCTCGGCATATCAACTCATTACCCGACTTTGCCCTGGAGGGGGTGCCCCGCTCAGTTTCCATTCCTACTAGCAAAGATTGATTATTAAGGTCACTCAAATCCAATACCGTTTACCCCTTCATCTTAAGACCTGAAGTCAGAATCGATTGCAATCGTCTAATCAGAGTTATTTTGACCTTGAATCTCATTGTACGTCAAATTAGAAATCCAAAACCATAGGTATATAGATCCCAAAAATCCAAATACAACGACAACAATATCATCTAAATATGATACCGTTTACCATTTTATCCTAAGACCCAAAGTTGTAACCGATTTTGATCGTTTGATCAGAATCATTTTGATCCTGAACCTCATTTCATATCTGATGGAGGGAGATTTGACCCGACCTCCTACGAAGGAGACACGTGGACGTGGCTCAACATAAGCAACAGCTCAGCATGACGGCCTGGCTACAACTGAGTAACGAGCTCATTAAAGTCCTCGCAGGACAGCTCGCTACATTGCAGCTCACCACGGAACGAGCTTGCTACAACGTGAGCTCAAGGACCCCAATATGCTAAAAGGGTATACTCCAAGCCAAGTCTATCCTAGCTCGCGAGCAGAAATCAGCTCGCTCCAATACATAGGCAAGAAGACTGCCCCAAAAGCAACCTAAGGTGGAATCACCTCGGGATACCTTCATGAGTTCGCTACAAGGCAACTTGCTATAGGATAGCTCACTACAAGGCAGCTAACTATTGAGTGACGTGGTGCTTTTCGGAAGCTTCTTATCTGACGAGACCATACTCGTCAGACTACCCCGCGTCTCCTAACTGATGATGCAGTCCCTACCAGCCCAATAGATTGCACCCACGTCTCTTGACAGGTGGTGGTGTGTTTGTCTTTTCTGGGTTGTGTCTCTCATCTGATTGTGTAGTACTCTACAATGGTTACCTGCGTGCCCTAGCAAATAACAGTTGTGATAGAAGGCTAGTAGCAGTTATGCCTGATTTGACAAGAACATATGTATTTAAGGGCCCTGATCTCCAAGGGGTGAGGGTAATGAAATTGCACTGATGTAGCGCTATCTGCACTCTTGGCTTTCTTTGCATCCTTTACAGCTCTCTCAAGTGTTCTAACTTAAGCATCAAAGTATTCCCACCGGGCAAGCTCCCTGGGAATCCTTCACCATCCTCTTCTCAGGTACTGTCCATCGCCAGCTAGGAGCCAGACGTCCGCCAACTAGGAGTGCCTTGATCGCGCTGCATCATTTGGCGTCATCTATGGGAAATGCTTCAAAAAATCCTTCCTCTAATCTCTGCAACTTTCTCTAAGAACTCAACATCCATGGCTACCTCTAGCAATGCTGGACATGGTGCCAACTAGAATGTTTCTAGGGAGCAACCCTAGCTCCCCATTGTCTGCATTAGATAGTTCACCAACCCCCTCTCTGTGGACGAGGTTCCCAGCCTGAATGTGCTTCCAACAGTGGCACCTGTGAATGCTCCGCTCCCTTCCACGGTTGGAAAAACCTTCACTAAACCTTTTGTTGTTCCCCCAGTGATCAACCAAAACCAGCTTGAAGAATTGGTGCAGTTCATGCGAGCTATGCAAGCTCAAATGCAATAGTTCCACCAGTTTCAACTCTACCAGTAGAAAGTGCTACATCAAGTTTCTCAGTACCAGTACCAATAGTAGTTCCCTTCACTACCTCAGGCCCATCAACCGCTTCCCCCTCGGCATCCGGCCACGAAGCAAGCCAAGCCCTCCTGTCGGAGTGAACGTCCTCGCCAGGGAGAGTCCTCTCAAACCCAGAATATTTCCAAGAGCCAAGCCTCATCCTACAACAGGAAGGAGAGACCCGTCACCCCCAACTCGTAGCCTACAGGCAAGTCAGGAGCCTCCCAGCCGGTGAAGCCCGCATTGCCTCAGCACTCTCAGTTCGAACTCCCGCTCGCTGAAAACTAGTTTGAGGTCCTAGCCGCAGATTATAGAGAGGGACCTTCGGTTCACAGCTATCATTAGTAGCTTGAGCCCATCGAGCTTGGTAATACTGAAGCAAGAAGCACCAATGCCGAGCCAACGAAACAGCAGTGGAGGCACTGATGAGCTCGCCGAACTGCCATTCGCGTCCTGCCCGAGCTCAGGGGTAAGGAGGAGGTAAGCTCAGGTGAAGTAAAAGCTACTCTTTTCCTTTTAGTTCATTCCCCTCTGTCACCAAAATTTCTTTATGTTCCTATGCCAAAGGACTTCAAGCTTCCTCCCTAAGATAAATATGATGGATCCTTCGATCCGAACAACCATGTTGATGCCTTCTAGTCCCAGATGCACCTGACAAGGGATAGTGAATCCTGTATGTGCATGGCTTTCTCCACCACCTTCAAAGGAGTGGCCCACACATGGTACTAGAATCTAGCACCCAAATAGATAAGAAGCTGGGTGCAGTTCATGCAAGTCTTCACCTCCCATTCTGGGACCAGCAAGAGGTGCCCAAGGACTTAGGAAAGCCTCCTTGGCATAATCCAGAAGGAAGGGGAGTCCATTTAGAGTTATATCAAGTGGTTCAATGATGCTTGTTTGCAAATGCCCGACTTGGACCCCGTAGTCTGGCTCACCGTGGCCAAACGAGGCATTACCCATAAAGAATTCAAGTGGCATGTGGTTGTTAATCAGCCCAAGACTATGATCGAGTTCCTTAAGCTCACGGATCACTTTCTAGGGATGGAGGAGGAGATCAACTAGAAGAACGCAAGTGCGCCCGAGAAGAGAAAAAGGGAAGGCGAGTCCTTGATTCAAAGGGACGGTAAGAAAAAAAAGACCTAGCTCAGGGAGCAAGGCCAAGTCAGCCTTTCTGAGCTCCAACAGTTGAAAGAATGGACTACACACCCCTAAACGCGAAGCGGGCCGAGATCCTTATGGCGATCAAGGACGCCCCGTATGTGAAGTGGCCACCTCGGCTGAAGGTAGATCCTAGTGTAAGAAATAAAAATTTGTATTGTAATTTCCATAAAATCCACGGTCATAGCACTGAAAATTGTAAAAACCTCCACGACGAGATAGAGGAGCTCATCTATCACGGATACTTGAGAAATTTTGTACAAAATAATAATGATAATAAAGCAGGTCGGCAGGGGGAGCAGAGTAGAGATGCTCCCGAATCCAACAGGTAGGCAGAGCAACCACAGAAGCAGCCCCCTGAAGAGAGACTAGTTCGGGGGACTATCCACATAATCGTCGGAGGTTCGATTGTCATGGGCTGCACTTTAGCTGCAGCTTGGACATCAACTCGCGAGGTCACTAGGGAAGAGCATAATCCCCCGAAGTGGCCAAGGATAGAAAACCCAATCTTCTTCATAGAAGATGATGTTTGTGGGGTCCACTACCCCCATGATGATGTGCTCGTCATAAAAATAAAGAATAATGACTTTGAAGTTAGGAATGTCCTCGTCGACATTGGTAGCTCGGTAGATATCCTCTTCAAAGCAGCATTCGACTAGCTCTAGCTCCAAGAAAGCAACCTGAAGCCTGCGAATACTCCCCTGGTAGGCTTCAGCGGAGAGAAAGTCAGGCCCCTAGGAAGGATTATAGTACCTGTGGAAGTCGGCACCTAGCCTAGCATAGTGAGGCTCAACCATGACTTCTTAGTAGTCGCAACCCCCTCCCCGTACAATGCCATAGTAGGGCGGCCGATCACCCATGCCCTACATGTTGTGGTCTCCACTTAATATTTGGCAATGAAGCTCTCCATGGACTTTGAAATTGGGATAGTGCGAGGTGACCAGCTTGAGTCTTGCAAGTGCTATGTCACCGCCCTCAAAGGGAAAACCAAGGTGGCCGACGATCTCGAGCTGGAGCGACCTACGGAGCAGTGCGAGGAGTGAGTTACACCCATAGAAGAGATCTCAACTGGTGCGCTTCCATTGAGGAGCCTCTGCGATCTCAACTGGTATGCTTCTTACTTGAAAATTTAGATGTTTTTGCATGGTCCGCGGCAAAGATGCCCGACATAGACCTTAGCATCATAACTCACAGATTAATATTGATCATGTAATTAGGCCCGTTAGACAGAAGAAATGCAACTTACCCTAGAGTGGTGGAGGGCAGTCGACGAGGAGGTCGGGAAGCTCTTCGTAGCCGACTTTATCAGGGAAGTCCATTACTCGAGCTAGGTGGCCAACTCCATTGTGGTAAAAAAGGCTAACGGTAAATGGCGCATGTCGCATGTGCGTCGACTACACCGACCTGAACTGAACTTGCCTAAAGGACTGTTTGCCACTCCCCAAGATCGACCGTCTGGTGGACGCGACCTCAGGGCATGAGTTGCTGAATTTCCTAGATGCCTATTTGGGCTACAACCAGATCAGCATGGACCCAGCTGATGAAGAAAAGACTGCCTTCATAATCGAGCTTGACATGTACTATTACAAGGTCATGTCCTTTGGGCTAAAAAATGCCAGGGCAACCTTTCAGAGACTTGTGAATAAATTGTTTAATCCATTGATTGGCTGAAAAATAGAATGTTATGTAGATGACATGGTTGTCAAAACCCAATTTTCACATGATTTAATACAAGACTTGTATTCAGTTTTTGAAATTTTGCATAAATTTAACATGAAATTGAACCCGAATAAGTGTGTCTTCAATGTTACCTCAGGTAAATTCCTAGGGTACATTGTCAACTGGCATGGCACTGAGGCCAACTCAGATAAAATAAAGGCCATCATAGACATGAGACCACCCTTGAAAGTGAAGGAGGTTCAGAGGCTGGATGCTCGAATAGTTGCTCTGAGCCGCTTCATGTCCAGGTCGGAAGATCGTTGCCTGCCTTTTTTCAAGGCAATCAAAAGCAAAGGTTTTGAATGGACCGAAGAGTGTTAGCTCACATTCAACGAGCTCAAAAGGTACCTCGCTAGTACACCAGTCTTAACCCGGCCTGAGGAGGGCGTTGTTTTAGAGCTGTACCTCTCGGCGAGTGATGAGGTGGTCAGCTTGGTACTGATAAAAGAAGCAGATCGGGTCCAACGACCCATCTACTATGTTAGTAAAGTGTTGTAGGGAACAGAGATGAGATATCCAGAGATAGAAAAGTTGGCCTATGCACTAGTTATTGCAGCCCAAAAGCTTCGTCCGTACTTCCAAGCTCACACTATCATTGTCCTTACCAACAAACCTCTGAGGCAATGATGAACTTACAATTTATCTATAATTTTTGAGGACTTTAGCATGGATTTTTATGCCGGTTTTATTAATTTTTGCCTTAATTTAGCTTAATGCTAAGAATAAGTTCAGGGATAATCAATCCAAGAAAAGGAAGGAAAAAGGCAAGAAAAGAAGGTTCAAAAAGACCAATTTCAGTCCAGCCCGGTCATGGAAGCAAGAGAGAGCACTTCGGCCCAAAAAGAGTAAGTGAATTCCTTGAGAAAACCCAAGAAAATAAAGCCTAGCTATGAGGAGAATTCGGCCCAGCAAGGAAGGCCCATTTTTAGCCCAAATAACAGCCTAGAGTGTAGCCCACATGAGCTCAAAAGCAAGCTAAGTTGTAGCCCAAATAGCAGCCCAAAGGGAGCTAGGGGCGGCAACTTCTAGGAGTTTCTTGAAGAGAAGGAGGGAGCACTCTAGAAGGTTCATGAGGGGTGTAATACACCCCATTCTAGAGGCTTCAAGAAGGGGCAAGAGCCCCCTTGAAAAACTATATAAGGAGGCCTCTAGGAGGGGAGAAAGTTGTTCAATTGCTTGAGAGGAAGGCTCTCCCACTCTTAGAGGTTCGGCCACCTTGAGAGAAGAGAAGAGAAGAAGGCTAGGCGCAAGGAAGAAGAAGAAGAAGGGCTGAAGGAAGTTCAAGACAAGCAAGCTAGAAGAAGAAGGTGAGTTCGAATTGAGAGTTTGTGATTCAAAGATCTTCTGTAATAAATCATTTGTAGTTTCATTCTCTTTTGATTTGAATTCAGTTTCTTAGTTATATGTTCTTTCTTCTTTCTCCTTGTTTCCATTCTTCCTTGATGTATTTCAGCTTGTAAAATTTCAGTTCAGCAATCTAATTCTTTTTGATTCATTCAAATGGTCATGCATTGTATTTGAAGTTTCTTGAATAAGGGTGTGATTGTAGATTAATTCGGCCAACTAACCTTCAAAACTCAGATCTGAATTCTCAGATCTGAGATTGCAAGATCTGCAATTTTCAGATTGGGCGAATTAATCTACAGCTTGGAATTCCTAGAGTGCTTGAGAGAGACTCTAGGAATTCAGATCTACTATTCAAGAACTGAATTGAGTGCAAGGTTAGAGATAACTTGCACAATTCAGTTGGTGATCAATTCAGATTTGAATTGATGCCTTAGAAGTGTTTGAAGAAATGCATGCATGAGGATTAGATTCTTGCTAGAGATAGAAGAACCGTCACTCATGCATAGGATGAACATGCACTTGAGAGAGGCTGTTCATGACCTTGGGGTTTCACCAAACCAAGGCTCAATCATGATTCATTCGAATGATCCAAATTGATAGATTGCTGAATTCTGAGATTGACATTTACTGCTTACTCTTCTAACCTGAATTGAAGGCAATTGGACCAATGATTTAGATAGATTTTAATTTAGGATTTCTTAGCTTTCATTAGAGTTTTGATTTATTTGTTGATCAGATAAGAAATGTTCAATTTAGTATTGGTAATTGTTTCCTAAATCCTCGTGGGAACGATACTTCACTCACTACTTTATTACTTGAACGGCTAGTGCACTTGCTAGTGTCACAATGAACCACACATCAGGCAAGTTCTACTCAAGCTCGAGGTCTCTAGTAGATTGATGAAGTGGACCATTGAGCTCAGCGAGTACGATCTCCAATACAAGCCATGAACTGCTATCAAGGCCCAAGCCTTAGCAGACTTCATCATGGAATGCACTTTCAGCTCCAAAGTCCTCAGGTCGGTTGAGCACGAGGCCCCCAGCTCAGGCGAGCCCGAAGTTCCCAAGTCAGTTGAGCTCGAGCACCGTGAAGTAGCAACCAGTGTGGCATCTCTTCTAGTTAGGCCGAGCATGAACAGGGATGAGAAGCCTTGGATCCTTCACGTAGATGGCTCATCAAACCAGCAGGTTAGTGGAGCCAGAATCATTCTGTATGGCCCAAGCGGCACAAAACTGGAGTACGCACTACGCTTCGAGTTCGCGACATCCATCAAAGAAGCAGAGTACGAGACGTTAATAGCCAGACTGGTTCTAGCCAAGGAAGTGAAAGCTAAGTATATCATCATCTGTAGTGATTCCCAGCTCGTGGTTAATCAAGTCACAGGCGAATACGAAGCTCGCAAACCAACAATGATCGCCTACTTAGCCAAAGTAAGAGAGGCTCTACTCAACTTCTAGTCACTCTTCATCAAGCAAATCCCGAGATCTGAGAATGCTGAGGCCAACGTCCTATCCCGGTTAGCCAGCACTAGTGTCAATACCATGAGAACCGTGTACATAGAGAACTTGCCTTGGCCTAGCATTCTCGAGGGGGCAGAGGAGGTCACTCCTGTCATGCAAGCAGAGCCGAGCTGGATCGATCCACTTGAGAGCTTCCTACTGCATGGGACCCTCCCTACGGATCGTAATGCCACCAGAAGGGTGAAGCATCAGGCGGCCAAATACGTCATAATAGACGGACGACTGTACCAGAGGTCTTACACGCTCCCCTATCTGCACTGCTTGTGACCTTCTGAGGCCGAGCTCGTGCTCCACAACACTCATGAGGGCCTATGCGACGGACACTTGAGGGGTAGAGCCCTTGCCCAAAAAGCTCTACGATAGGGATACTACTGGCCAACAATGAAAGCAAATGCGATTGAGCTCATCAGAAAGTGTGACAAGTTCTAGAAGCATGCCAATATCCACCACCAGGTTGTCACCGACCTAAAATATCTTACTAGCCCATGGCCTTTCACCTAGTGGGGGATCGATATACTCGGACCATTTCTACTAGCAATAGGCTAGAGGAGGTTCTTAGTGGTAGCAATTGATTATTTCACTAAGTGGGTAGAAGCTGAACCTCTCGTAACAATAACAACTCAGAACGTGCAGAACTTCTTCTGGAAAACTATAGTGTGCCGCTTCGGGTTACCTCGGGTATTAATCTCTGATAACGTAAGCAATTCAAGAACATTAAATTCCAGAACTGGTGCCAAGACATGGGAATTCAACATAACTTTACCTCAGTAGCACACCCTTAAGCAAACAACTAAGCAGAAGTCACGAACAGAGCTATCCTCCGTGGACTGAAGGCATGCCTGGACCGAGCTAAAGAACTATGGGCAGACGAGCTACTCAGTATTCTATGGGCTTATCGGACCACAGTGAAGACCACTATAGGCGAGACCCCCTTCAACCTCACCTACAGCACTAAAGCAGTCATCCCAGCCAAGATCAAGGTTCCCTCGCTATGACTAAAAGCGTATGATGACAAGGAAAATGAAGACGAGCTATGCACCAACCTTGAAATACTTGATGAAGTATGGGACCTCGCATATATTAGGATTGTGGCCTACCAGTAGAGAGTAGCTTGGTGCTATAACGCCAGGGTCAAGAAGCGGAGCCTCTATGTCAGCAACCTGGTCCTCCATAAAGTTATGGTGCCTGAGCCCGGTGTTGGTAAGCTTGGGCCAAATTGGAAAAGACCCTACCGAGTAAAGCGGGTGCTCGGGGAAGGAACATACAAGCTCAAAACCCTAGAAGGGAAACAAGTACCTCAGGCATGGAATATTGTCAACTTAAGGTATTACCTATAAGTTACTGAGTAAATCACGAGTCACTCCCAAAGCCTAAGGGCCAAAATGCTGAGCTAACGAAGACCTTGGCACGATAAGACCCAGTCACTTCTATGGCATGGGTGAACTCTAAGAGTAGACTATAAGTCACTCTCCCAGCCTAAGGGCAATAACGCCGAGCTAACGAAGACCTCGACACCACAAAAGACTTAACCAACGGCAAAGGCTAAGTATTAACACCAAGGCATAGGTAGCTCGGGTGTGAACCCTATGATGCGTGGCTCGCCGTAGTATACTAGTTGAACTTGATAAGGAACAACCTACATCAGCTTAACCCAAGTGCATGCAGGTCGAGTGTATGCCCACTATGATAACCACCTCGGGGTATACCATAGAACTGTCAGACAGTTTTTGTATGACCTTAGCTTCAATCTGATTTGATGTACTTTTGTTATTTAGTGGAAATAAATAAAGTGCATGTTTGATTCATGTTGTTTGGTTTAATTCTGTGTAAAACCCTAAAACTGAACATTTATAGAGACTCGTGTTAGTTTTAAATGTTCACAGCCGTTGGATAAGTCTGGGGAGATTTATCCTACCAAGGCTGATACTGGTGTGCCACCAAGTGTTGGGATGGCCTATCTCAGCCACCAGGGTAAGACCCGAGGCACATGCAGTATGGGATTACTTGAATCCTTGAACCGGACCAGATTTTCAGTATTGCCCTGGACCTTGGAGATAGATGGGCAAAACTGGAAAGTTACACCTGACCCCTAGACTCGATTATGACATTTCACTATGTGTTGGATCAGGCCGCCTTTGATATGCCATTCAGTGAGATCCTTAGCGGGGATCAAAACCTGGGTATGTTGGGGCAGTTTGAGAATTCATCTGAGTGGGTGATCATAGTGACAGAATCAGCCACTTTGTCGGACAAAGGGTAATGATCGGGAATGCACTCTCTCTAATGGAAACCAAACTGCCGGCAGTTGATTTCAATCGTTGGAATTTTGTTTTGCAAAATTAATATATTTATATATATATGTACGGTATCGAATTGTTTGCAAATGGTTTTAATTCCCGGGATCCATGTGAGAGGAGAGTGCGGCACTGTTCCTTGCAGCCGAGGGAGAGGTCCTCTCTTTTCGGGCAGTCCTTGATCATGAAGGGCTGAGAGGTTAAGTGTAAGACCATTGGGATAATACCTGATGGGATAATCTTGCACCTGCCCACAGTCCCTGGGTTTTTATAAGATGGCTTGGCCCAGGGACCACTTAATGTAAGTGTTGGGCCCATTGGGTCCATATGATGGACTCAAGGGGTTCATTGAGTTTTTCACTGAATTCAGCTGGGCCTTGTGTTAAAGGTTGGGTCGAACCCATGGGGCTGGTGTGTATATCAATGCTTGGGTCCCACGCCATACAAAGAAGCTCAACTGGGCAGCAGATTGGAAAGTAATTAGACACTGAACACTTAATGGGGCAGAAGCCCATTTCGAGGTGGGCTGATATGATCACCCATCCTTGGGGCAAATCTAAGATTAATGTTAGTAAAAGGATTGGGCCTTTAGCCTTATCCACTCTTGGAGACCAAATTCAAATTATATTTGAATCTGATAACCTCCTGATAAGATCAGGAGTAAGCTAACTTTATCTGCAGATAGGATTAAAATTATCCCCTATCCAAATACTGATTTGGATTGGGATAACTCCTAATTAGGAGGTTTCTTAATCAAGAAGAAAGGAGGAGAAACCCTAACAAAAAAAAGAGAGAAATACAACAGATTTCGAATCAAGAAAAATCGCAAGAAAGGTTCCTGTGAATTGAGATTAGATCTCATACTCCAGAAAAGAAAAAAAAAAAAAAGGCAGTTCAGCTTTTTCGCCTTTAGAGTTCTCCTCTTGCCACCGCCATCTCCTTTGCAAGATTAGATCTTTGCAGAAAAGAAAGTCAAGAAGTCTGTTCTTGACATCAGTCTTGCAAGAAAGACTGAAATAGATTCAGTGTTTAGTGCTTCCAGAGGATACTTACGAAGGATCCAGTGTGTAGGACGCAACCTGCTGGTTCTGTTCCATCCACAGCTGTGTCATCTTCAGCAGGAACGGATCTTGGAGCATTCTTTGGGCGTGAACACCAACTTTGGGAGATAGTGCTTCTCCGGATCAGGTAATTCCTCCCATTTATGTTTTGGTACAGATCTGGTTTGATTATGGTTCAAATAGGATCCTTGAATATTGTATTCTAAATTTAGGGAATTTGATTCCATGTTGAGAGAAGGTAGGAAATTTTTGAAATTTGCCCACCCATTCCGCAATCTTTATGGCGTCCATTAGATGAATCCTACCATTCTTTCAGTGGTATCAGAGCCACAGGTTCAAATCTTGAACCAAAAGAAAATCAGATCTGACCCTGTGCAGATGGATAGAAGGTGTTCTTTCAGGATTTGCGTAGATTGTTTTCTTTATTTCAAGAAACTGTTTTTTGTTAAGGGCGATTGATCTGAAATTAATTTTATTAAATCCAAAATTTATTTAGAATTGTTCTTTATTTATTTTGATTTAATGGACTGTTCGAACCTGGAGATCACAGTGCAGATTTGGCGCAGATAGTCTGCGCACCCTTTTTCTTTCTATTTATTTATATTCGGTTTGTAAATAATTTTTTTTATTTTAGACTGAATGTATAGGATTTGATCAAGAATGTAATTAATAAAAATAGGATTTCTGTTATTTTTCTTGATTAAAGAAGAAGGAAGAAGAAGAAGGCGCTGGAGATTTGTAGTTGGAGAAATCGCTGTCTGCGATTTGCAGTTTGTGAAACTGCAACCCTTGTGATTAACCTCTGTTTTGCAGGTGGTGCGAACAGTCCATAGTTTGATTTGTGATTGTTTGAAATCAAAATTATTAATTTCAGATCTTTCATGAATTAATTCTTGAATTGAAAATCAGTTTTGGATCCTCTCGGACTAGATTGGACCAAAACTGTTTGGACCGAATCTGGGGTTCGATAGGGACTGTTTTTCAGTCTGTATTTCTCACACTTGCTGTTCCAAATCTGATGTTCAATTACAAGGATTAATTTGGCCCACCTGTAAAGCCCAGTTTTAAAGGGTTAAAACTGCAAAAGGCCCATTACTGTGAGATGAGCTGTATGGGCCGAACTGCTATCTGCGATTCAGCCCATACACCTAGTAGTCATTAATTGTTAATGACTTAGATTTTAAATGGGCTATTCAATGGGCTTTACAGCAGTTAATTGATTGGATCAATTCCTCCTTTACATGTGATGTTTGGATGTTTGATGTGCTGCGACCATGGGCCATAAGTACTTGGCCCATGAAGACTCGTTAGTGGCTCTTGCGCACACCATGGCTGAATGCACATCATTGCCATGGTGTCCTTCAAGGTCATTGGATGACCCCTCTTTGTTTGGTGGGCCCCACAACCCTAAAAAGGGATGCGTAAGGAACCCATAGCCGATTAAGGCCCACCAGAAATCTGACTTTATAAAAGTCAGTGGGAGCCACTCTGGTTTGACCTAAATTAAAACTAGGGCATATTTTTGTTCCCTCCAGCAAATATGAATGCATGTGATAGGGAGACCCATATGATGGACTCTCTAAAGGCCTTTCGTCATTAGCACAATGATGGGTCCTTGAGTAATGAGGAAACGCACCATAAAATTGGGCTATCCATTTGCTGTTGGATCTATTAGAGTGTTTCATAAGATGATAGGGGCATCATAGACCGATGTGGGAGGGGCTTCACCAGAAAATGGGAACTCTCTCACGGTACCTTGGCGTAACCTGAATATGATGGGTAAGCACTCACTGGACAAAAAGGTTTACCTGAAAACAGCTCTGAACCTTGTCTGACAGAGGCCAAAAGGAAATTCATTTGATGAGTGGATATGATCCGTCACAGAAAGGTGGTGGGGTTATGCAGCTGAAACAGTTGGCTTCACGCACCCCATGTGATTTCCCACATTTCCAGAGACATTTCGTCATCTCCGTCACTGAGAAAGGAGGGAAATCTCAGAGATGAACAAATGGAAATGGAACATAGATTAAAAGCCATATCTGTGTAGGTAACTTGAATCAAACTAAGGTTGTGGACTAATGATTTTGCTATTTTATCAGAAAATGGCAAACGGTCAATTTTCAAAGCTTCTAGATAATAACAAGCTTAAGGGCCCAAACTATGCCGACTGGTACAGAAATCTTATGCTGGTCTTAACTTCCGAAAAGTTAGACAAGGTGGTGAAAAATCCTGCCCCGGAACATCCGGGTGATAGGGCTTCTGAGGCCCGTAGGAGGGACTACCAAGAGTGGGAGGATAAGAACTCCCTAGCCCACTGCTTTGTCGTTGCCTCATTAGACAACTCAATACAGAGGCAGTTCGATCAGATCGAACTAGCCAAGGACATATTGGATAGTCTAAGAACAATGTATGAAGAGCAGAACCGTTCTACTCGACAGAAGGTCCTGAAATTGTTCATGACCGCGCAGATGACCAAAGGGCAGAAAGTTCATGACCATTGTCTTCTGATGATGGGATACATTAACGAACTTGAAGCTCTTGGATCCGGGCTAGATCTTGGCATGCAAGTGGATGCCATCCTCAATTCTTTGCCCTCTTCCTTCAATGCATTCACAATGAACTACAATATGAATAAGCTGAATGTCAACGTCCAAGAACTCAGAAATATGTTGCAGAGAGCCGAGGATCTACTCAAGAAGGATGAGCCTGTGGTTATGCTTGCTGAAGCTAACAAATCGGGCAAGAAAAAGAGAAAGGCAAAGAAGCCTCAGAAGAAGGCTGCCAAACCTAAGAAGCAGAAGAAGAACAAGGCATCTGATGTCTGCCACTTCTACAAGTAGACCGGCCACTGGAAGAGGAATTGTCCTGCCTATCTGGAATCTAAGAAAGGTAACATTGAAACTTGTGTCATAGAAACTAACATGTTAGTTACTTCTGTGTCCTGGTGTGTTGACTCTGGGGCTTCAACTCATGCGTGTAACTCACTGCAGGGGTTCAAAGTTAGCAGAAAGTTGAGTGAAGGTGAAGTGACACTATTCTTGGGAACAACTGCAAGTGTTGCAGCGGCGGCAATAGGAACCGTAGAATTAGTTTTTAAAGAAGGAATACTTGTACTTAAAGATTGTCTTTCTGTACAGAACTTGAGAAGAAATTTAATTTCTTTTTCAAAACTGTGTGCTGATGGATATATTGTTTATTTTAGTAATATGATTACTGTTAAACGGAATAATAAATTCATCGCATGCGGGGAACTATAGAACGGTCTCTATGTTCTACATCCTTCTCTGGAAACTAACTTAACTGAAACTACGGCGGTCAAAAATCCCAAGAAAAGGAATCGTGATACAGTAAGTCCCACGTGCCTCTGGCATTACCAACTTGGCCATTTCGGTATTGACCGAATCACAAGGCTGGTAAAGGATGGTCCTTTGGATTTTCTAACCGTAGAAAATCTTCCCACTTGTGAACCTTGCCTTCAAGGTAAGATGTCTAAGTGGCCATTTGACGGTAAGCATGAAAGATCTGAAGGCACACTTGACCTGATACATACTGATGTATGTGGTCCCCTGAGTGTTAGGACACGGAATCAACACGTGTACTTCATCACCTTTACAGATGATTTTTCACGATATGGTTACGTGTACCTAATGAGACATAAGTCTGAATCATTTGGAAAGTTCAAAGAGTTCAGACAGGAAGTCAAGAAACAGTTAGGGAGAGAAATTAAGGCCCTTCGATCAGATCGAGGTGGCGAGTATCTCTCTGACGAATTCAGGGACTACTTAAGGGCCAATGGGATAGTGTCACAATTAGCTCCTCCTGCTACACCTCAACTCAACGGTGTTTCAGAGAGGAGGAATAGGACCTTGTTGGACATGGTCCGGTCACTTCTCGTATGCTCACAATTACCCACATCCTTTTGGGGATACGCATTAGAGACTGCTATCTACGTGCTGAATCGGGTTCCAACCAAATCAGTTCCAAAAACTCCATATGAACTTTGGACCGGAAGGAAGCCAAGTGTATGACACTTGAAGATTTGGGGTTGTCCTACACACGTTAAAAGAACAAGTGCGGACAAGTTGGAATCTAAAACCAGTCGTTGCCTGTTTATAGGCTACCCAAAGGATTCGGTGGGTTATCTATTCTATGACCCGAGTGAGCAGAAAGTGTTCTGCAGTCAAAACGCCCAATTCTTAGAATCCGATTACATCCTGGACACCCATCGTCAGGAAATAGTTCTTGATGAGGAGAGCTCAGGAGTAGTGGGACATGTCCCACAAATTCTAGGTAATGACCAACCTAGAAGAACCACCCGGGTATCAAAACCACCAGTCCGATATGGCTATGACCAGGATAGTTACCTGGTGGAAACCTTGACTAGTGAAGAGGATCCCGTGACTTATGCGGAAGCTATGTTAGACATAGACCCCCAGAAGTGGGTGGAGGCAATGAGAACTGAAATGGACTCAATGGAGACCAATGGAGTCTGGACTCTAGTGGATCCGCCCTCCGGGGTAAAAGCAATTGGTTGCAAATGGATCTACAAGAGGAAGAAGGGCCCCGATGGCAGGATTGAGACCTTTAAAGCTCGTTTGGTGGCGAAAGGGTATACTCAGAAAGAAGGCATCGACTATGAGGAAACCTTTTCGCCCGTGGCCATGCTTAAATCCATTAGGATCCTACTAGCTGTAGCAGCATACCATGACTACGAGATTTGGCAAATGGATGTCAAAACCGCGTTCCTGAATAGAGATCTTAGTGAAGATATCTACATGCAGCAGCCGCAAGGCTTCATTGCTGCTGGTCAGGAAAACATGGTATGTAAACTTAATAGATCCATATATGGACTTAAGCAGGCTTCTAGGAGTTGGAACATCCGTTTTGATTCTGTAGTCAAAATGTTTGACTTTGAGCAGAATCCGGATGAGCCCTGTGTTTACAGGAAGTCCAGTGGGGATAAGATCACATTTTTGGTGTTGTACGTGGACGATATCCTACTCATTGGGAATGATGTAGGAATGTTGACTTCGGTCAAGGTATGGCTATCACAGTAGTTCTCCATGAAAGATCTTGGAGAAGCGGATAATTGGATTATCCCAGGCTGCTTATATTGACAAAATTGTAAAGAGGTACAGCATGGAGAACTCCAAGAAAGGAAACGTTCCTTTCAGGCACGGAGTCACTCTCTCCAAGAAGATGTCTCCCAAGACTTCTGAGGAGATTGAGAGCATGAGAGACGTTCCCTATGCCTCAGCCATAGGGAGCATCATGTATGCCATGTTCTGCACTCGCCCTGACATTGCTTAGATGGTGAGTGTGGTAAGTAGATTCCAGGCAAACCCAGGGCAGGAGCATTGGACTGCTGTGAAGAACATACTCAAATACCTTCGAAGGACAAAAGAGTTTTGTCTGGTATTCGATGGTAGTTCACTTCAAGTTCTAGGGTATACCGATGCCGATTTCCAATCGGATCCAGATGATAGAAAGTCTACATCTAGGTATGTTTTCACGATAGGATCGTGTGCTATTTGCTGGAAAAGCAGCAAACAGGGGTCCACTGCAGACTCCACAATCGAGGCCGAGTACATTGCCGCAAGTTGAGCTGCGAAGGAAGTCGTGTGGATGAAGAAGTTCATACACGAATTAGGAGCGATTCCATCTAGCACATCACCCATCCCGTTGTTGTGTGACAACAATGGAGCGATCGCCCAGGCTAAAGAGCCTCGGGCTCACTCGAAGTCAAAGCACATCGAGAGAAAGTACCATGTACTGCGGGAGATCATTGGTAGAGGGGACATCCTGATTCAGAAGGTAGCATCAGCGGATAATGTGGCAGACCCATTGACTAAGCCACTGACACAGAAGGTGTTTGAGAAACACGTGGAAAGTATGAGACTCCGGCTTGTACCAGATTGGACCTAAGTGCAAGTGGGAGCTGTTAGATAGTTTTTGTATGCCCTTAGCATCAATCTGATTTGATGTACTTTTGTTATTTAGTGGAAATAAATAAAGTGCATGTTTGATTCATGTTGTTTGGTTTAATTCTGTGTAAAACCCTAAAACTAGACATTTATAGAGACTCGTGTTAGTTTTAAATGTTCACAGCCGTTGGATAAGTCTGGGGAGATTTATCCTGCCAAGGCTGATACTGGTGTGCCACCAAGTGTTGGGATGGCCTGTCTCAGCCACCAGGGTAAGACCTGAGGCACATGCAGTATGGGATTACTTGAATCCTTGAACCGGACCAGATTTCCAGTATTGCCCTGGACCTTGGAGATAGATGGGCAAAACTGGAAAGTTACACCTGACCCCTAGACTCGATTATGACACTCCCAGTAGCAAGCACTCTCCCCAGACAACCAGGCGATCCGCTCTTCCTGGTCCTAGATGAGTAGCTCCTGAGCCTCGCTCCCCTTCCGAGCCTGGAGGATTTCACCTCGGGCCTGGTCATTCTCGCCCTAGAGCTTCTGCATGTTTGACCTCTAAGTAAGGGTGTCCTTGGAGTGAATGTTAGTCTAGAGGGCCATGGCATGGATGGCGAAGTTCACCTGCCAGCAAAAGGCCGAGTCCAAAAAAGAAAAAAGAAGAAAAAGAAGGGAAATGAAGGAAAAAAGCAACCACTTACCACACGTAGTGAGCTGAAGCCAACCTGGCAAGCTTCTTAGGGTTCATCCCTCCCCAGTAGATTACCTCCTTGTGGGTGACTGCTTGTCGGCTCCTTCATGAAGCCACGGTGAAGTCAATGACTCTTTCCCACTTCCCCTTGTAGGAATCTATGAGAAGGCAAAGGGGTGGGTGATGAACCTACAATTTATCTATAATTTTTGAGGACTTTAGCATGGATTTTTATGTCAGTTTTATTAATTTTTGCCTTAATTTAGCTTAATGCTAAGAATAAGTTTAAGGGGTAATTAATCCAAGAAAATGAAGGAAAAAGGCAAGAAAAGAAGGTTCAAAAAGACCAAATTCGGCCTAGCCCGGTTGTGGAAGTAAGAGAGAGCACTTCGGCCCAAGAATAGCAAGTACATTCCTTGAAAAAACCCAAGAAAAGAAAGCCTAGCTAAGAATAGAATTCGGCCCAGCAAGGAAGGCCCATTCTCAGCCCAAAAGAGCAGCTCAATGTATAGCTATCATGTGCTAAGAGAGATCCTAGGTGCAGCCCAAATAGCAGCCCTTAGGAGGCTTTCAAGAGAGCTCTAGAAAGTTCAAGAAAAGGGTGTAATACACCCCATTCTAGAGGCTTCAAGAAGGGGCAAGAGCCCCCTTGAAAAACTATATAAGGAGGCCTCTAGGAAGGGAGAGAGGTGTTCAATTGCTGGAGATGAAGGCTCTCCCACTCTTAGAAGTTCGGCCACCTTGAGAGAAGAGAAGAGAAGATGGTTAAGCACAAGGAAAAAGAAGAAGAAGGGCTGAAGGAAGTTCAAGGAAAGCAAGCTAGAAGAGAAGGTGAGTTCGAAATTGGGGGTTTGTGATTCAAAGATCATTTATAATAACTCAATTGTAGTTTCATTCTCCTTTAATTTGATTTCTATTTCTTTGTTATATTTTCTTTCTTATTTCTCTTTCTTCCATTCTTCCTTGATGTATTTAAGCTTGTAAAATTTCAGTTCAGCAATCTAATTCTTTTTGATTCATTCGAATGGTCATGAATTGTATTTGGAGTTTCTTGAATAAGGGTGTTATTGTAGATTAATTCGGCCAACTAACCTTCAAAACTCAGATCTGAATTCTTAGATCTGAGATTGCAAGATCTGAATTGCTTGAAAGAGAATTCAGATCTGCAATTTTGAGATTGGTCGAATGGATCTAAAGCTTGGCATTTCTAGAGTGCTTGAGAGAGACTCTAGGAATTCAGATCTACTATTCAAGAACTGAATTGGATGCAAGATTAGAGATAACTTGCACAATTCAGTTGGTGATCAATTCAGTTTTGAATTGATGCCTTAGAAGTGTTTGAAGAAATGCATGCATGGGGATTAGATTCTTATTAGAGATAGAAGAATTGTCACTTATGCATAGGATGAACATGCAGTTGAGAGAGGCTGTTCATGACCTTAGGGTTTCACCAAACCAAGGCTCAAATATGATTTATTCGAATGATCCATATTGATAGATTGCTGAATTCTGAGATTGACATTTACTGCTTACTCTTCTAACCTGATTTGAAGGCAATTGGACCAATGATTTAAATAGATTTTAATTTAGGATTTTTTTTAGCTTTCATTAAAGTTTTGATTTATTTGTTAATCAGATAAGAAGTACTCAATTTAGTATTGATACTTGTTTCCTAAATCCCCGTGGGAATGATACTTCACTCACTACTTTATTACTTGAACGGCTAGTGCACTTGCTAGTATCACAATGAGCCACACATCAAGTTTTTGGCGCCGTTGCCGGGGATTTATAGAAGCAATATTAGAAACGATTGATCATTCTTAATCTGGTTTTTAGCATTGCATTCATGGCTGGTTTTCAAATTTTCATCTTACATTTTCAGCCTTGAATGCAAGGGCTGCATTGATGGAGCCATGGTTCTTCTATTGATATTTGATTGTTCCATCCTTTGTTTTATTTTTAGTGTAGCTGAAGTAGATCTGATTTCTCTTATTTGTGATTCTATTACCTCCAAAAAGAAAAAAAAATTATAAATCTCAAAATGAGTTCAGATCTGAATTGCATTCAGCAATCAGAGCTACACTCATCCAAAAAGATTTTGATTGCATTGCTGTATTTTGTTTTAGCTTTCTTCCTTTCTAAAAAAAAAAAATACATATATATAGAAAAAGAAAAGGAAAAAAAACAATGAAAGAATAGCATGAGAGCTTTTAGATCTGAACTTCAAATCTGACTTTCAAATCTGAAACTCAAATCTGAAGTTCAGATCTGAGTTCAGCCGAGTGCAGGTCTGCATTCTGCTAGGTTCAGATCTGAGTTCATCTGAACTCAGACCTGAACCTACTCAATTATGACTGATATTTTGATACATCAGACTTGTTTCATGGCTGAAATAATAGCAAAGAATGAAAGAAATTTGATGTGAACTCAGACTTGGGGTCAGATCTGAGTTCAGTTGGTTGCAAATCTGCTAGGTTCAGATCTGAGTTCATTTGAACTCAGACTTGAACGTACTCAATTCTGATGTGAATTTGGCACCCCATTCACAATGTGAGATATCAGATTTGCTTCAAGAATCAAAGGGTAGCAAGGAATGAAATATATTTGAAAGAATGACATGTGAGCCTTCAGATCTGAACCTTAGATTTGAACTCAAATCTAAGCTCAACTGGTTGCAGGTCTGAATGCATTTGGGTTCAGAACTCAGACCTGAACCCACTCTATTCTGATGTGAATTCGGGTAGTAACAACACCCAATTCACAATTTGATGCATCAGACTTGCCTCATTGATGAAAATATAAGCCATGAATGGTAAAATCAGATCTGAAATGCATGAGAATCTGAGGCAGTATGAGTTTATGATCTAAAATTTCTTTGAACTTGATGTTTTATTATCATTTAAATCTCTTGCACCCGATCTGAATTGATGTTTGGATTAGATTAGGACTGAGTAAGGCCTGAAAGGTCCAAAAAGAGCTTCATATTTTAGATTGTAATATACTGGCATTCAGATCTGAATCCAGGCTGCTTACAGTATAAACATTGCAGACTTGATTTCAGGTTTCTGCAATCACTGAACATGAGCCACTCAGGCTTGGATGTCCATTTCTAAATTTAAAGTTTTTGTTGGCCAACTCTGTTTTCTAATAAAGTTACAGATATGAAGTGCAGGTGGTTTGACATGAGATCTGATCTGAAATATCTTTGGACTGAGTTTTGTTCTGTAAAACTGCTAACATCATATCTGAATTGCAGCAATTAACAATACCAAACATTGCAGACCCAATTTTTAGGTCTTAGCAAGTGTTTGATATGCATCAGCTATACAGGTTTGGGCTTCAATTGTAGAGCTTAAAATCCTTAAACCAAGCCTAACTCAGGACTGGTTTTAGTTTATTTCAGGTCCTTTTAATATATTTTTTAGATAAGATTTGATATCAGCCCTAAAGCATCACAGATTTGATTCCAACCTTAATGGATGTATATTGCAGTGTATACCAATGAGTGTGTATGAGATATACAGCTCAGATCTGAATTATTATTTGTTAATTTTCTCTGGACTAACAATACCAAAGACTTGCAGATCTGAACTCAACTAAATTGGATCTAAATTCAGATGTTGCAAACGATGGATGTAGATAAAGGAACCTTGAATGAGATGTTGATCTGCTTTTAGTTAACTGCATTTATTTGTTTTAGGATGTAGGTTTGTATATTCCAATACTTCACTATACATTTTCAGTTGTAATAAGGTTAGTTATTTTGTGAATATTGGCTCGTTTATTGCCTTGACTTTCACAGTTTCTGACAAGCAGAGTCGAGCTGGAGGAAATCCTCTATGACCCAGAGATTAAAAGAACTCTCTGTGTTCGACTAAGAGCAGCCAAACAAGTCCAGCAAGAAGCTCAAGAAGCTCAAGAGGCTCAAGAAATGGCTGAGCAGAGGACTATGATGGACTATGCCAAACCCACTCTCACTGGAGCTGCCTCCAACATTATCAGGCCCAATATTGCTACTAACAACTTTGAGATCAAACCTACCATCATACAAATGATTCAAAACATGGTGCAATTCTGTGGATTGGCCCACGAAGATCCCAATGCACACATTTCTAACTTTTTAGAATTTGTGACACCTTCAAACACAATGGGGTAAGTGATGATGCCATTAGGTTGAGGTTATTCCCATTTTCTTTGAAGGATAAAGCCAAAGCATGGCTGAATTCATTACCGGCAGGATCAATAGCTACGCGGGATGAAATGGCCAGCCGTTTTCTCTCTAAATATTTTCTCCCTTCTAAAACTGCTAAAATGAGGAATGACATCACTACTTTTTTTCAGCAAGAGGGGGAATCTTTAAACGAGTCATGGGAACGATACAAGGAGTTGTTAAGGAGAGTTCCTCACCATGGCCTCCCCATTTGGCTGCAAGTGCAGACTTTCTATAATGGTCTTACTAACTCAAATAAGACCATATTAGATGCTACAACTGGAGGGTCCATAAATAATAAAACTCCAGAGGTTGCCCATGCACTTATTGATGAAACGGCAGCCAACAACTATAATGGCATTCTGAAAGAACTCAAACTAGGAAGCAGCATGGCTTGCATAATGTTGATACTTATACGGTACTATCTGCACAAATAGGAGCACTCAGTAAGAAAATAGATGAAATGCAGATAGTTGCCATGCATGTGCAGCCTCTTAATGTTAGACAGTTTTTGTTTGGTTTAATTCTGTGTAAAACCCTAAAACTGGACATTTATAGAGACTCATGTTAGTTTTAAATGTTCACAGCCGTTGGATAAGTCTGGGGAGATTTATCCTGCCAAGGCTGATACTGGTGTGCCACCAAGTGTTGGGATGGCCGGTCTCAGCCATCAGGGTAAGACCCGAGGCACATGCAGTATGGGATTACTTGAATCCTTGAACCGGACCAGATTTCCAGTATTGCCCTGGACCTTGGAGATAGATGGGCAAAACTGGAAAGTTACACCTGACCCCTAGACTCGATTATGACATTTCACTAGGTGTTGGATCAGGCTGCCTTTGATATGCCATTCAGTGAGATCCTTAGCGGGGATCAAAACCTGGGTATGTTGGGGCAGTTTGAGAATTAATCTGAGTGGGTGATCATAGTGACAGAATCAGCCGCTTTGTCGGACAAAGGGTAATGATCGGGAATGCACTCTCTCTGATGGAAACCAAACTGCCGGCAGTTGATTTCAATCGTTGGAATTTTGTTTTGCAAAATTAATATATTTATATATATATGTACGGTTTCGAATTGTTTGCAAATGGTTTTAATTCCCGGGATCCATGTGAGAGGAGAGTGCGGCACTGTTCCTTGCAGCCGAGGGAGAGGTCCTCTCTTGTCGGGCAGTGCTTGATCATTAAGGGCTGAGAGGTTAAGTGTAAGACCATTGAGCATAATACCTGATGGGCTAATCTTGCACCTGCCCACAGTCCCTGGGTTTTTATAAGATGGCTTGGCCCAGGGACCACTTAATGTAAGTGTTGGGCCCATAGGGTCCATATGATGGACTCAAGGGGTTCATTGAGTTTTTCAGTGAATTCGGCTGGGCCTTGTATTAGAGGCTGGGCCGAACCCATGTGGCTGGTGTGTAGATCAATGCTTGGGTCCCACGCCATACAAAGAAGCCCAACTGGGCAGCAGATTGGAAAGTAATTAGACAATGAACACTTAATGGGCCAAAAGCCCATTTCGAGGTGGGCTGATATGCTCACCCATCCATGGGGCGAATTTGATATTAAAGTTAGTAAAAGGATTGGGCCTTAAGCTTTATCCACTCTTAGAGACCAAATTCAAATTAGATTTGAATCTGGTAACCTCCTGATAAGATCAGGAGTAAGCTAACTCTATCTGCAAAAGGATTAAGATTATCCCCTATCCAAATACTGATTTGGATTGGGATAACTCCTAAAAAGGAGGTTTCTTAATCAAGAAGAAAGGAGGAGATTTTGAACCACCTTGAAGAGGTATAGGATATCTCCTGCGAATTTAGATTAGAATTCATTGATACTCTCCAGAAAAAACAGAAAAAGCAGTTCAGCCTTTTTCATTTTGGAGATCTCCTCCTGCCGCCGCCATCTGCCATTACAAGATTAGATCTTTGCAGAAAAGAAAGTCAAGAAATCTGTTCTTGACATCAGTCTTGCAAGAAAGACTGAAAACAGATTCAGTGTTTAGTACTTCCAGAGGATTCTTGTGAAGGATCCAGTGTGTAGGATGCACCCTGCTGGTTCTGTTCCATTCACAGCTGTGTCATCTTCAGCAGGAACGTATCTTGGAGCATTCTTTGGGCGTGAACACCAACTTTGGGAGATACTGCTTCTCCGGATCAGGTATATTCCTCCCATTTATCTTTCGGTACAGATCTGGTATGATTATGGTTCAAGTAGGATCCTTGAATATTGTATTCTAAATTTAGGGAATATGATTCCCAGTTGAGAGATGGTAGGAAATTTTTGAAATTCGCCCACCCATTCCGCAACCTTTATGGCGTCCATTAGATGGATCCTACCATTCTTTCACTTAATTGTGAATTGTGTGGGGGAGGCCACATCAGTACTGAATGCCAAGTTGGCAATCAGTTCAGGCCATCTACTGAACAAGTTGACTATGTCAACAATTCGTCAAGACAACAGGGTTATCAGAGTCACCATACTTTTCATCCAGGATGGAGGGGACATTCAAACCAGTCCTGGCCAAATCAGCATACTTCCAAGCCGTTCCACTAGACTTATCATCAGCCTGAACCAAAGTCCAATTTGGAGGAACTGATGACAAAATTTATAGTAGGTGCAGAAACCAGGTTCCAAAACCAGGAAGCCTCAATCAAAAACCTAGAAAACCAAGTGGGGCAATTGGCACAATTAATCTCTTCCAGACTGTCGGGAACTCTTCCAAGCAACACTGAAGTGAATCCATGAGAGCAGGTGCAAACTATTAACTTAAGGAATGGAAAAGAGTTGCCCGAGGAAGAAAAGAAGAATTGGGGTGAACCCAAGGTAGAAACAAGCCTTGGGACCGGACAACAAAAGACTGAACAACTAGAAGCACAACAAGGGATGCACCAGCAGCCACAAGTTCCATTCCCTAACAGGCTGAAGCAACAAAAATTGGAAAAGGAATTTGGTAAGTTTCTTGAAATATTTAAAAGTTTACATATTAATATTCCTTTTGCTGATGCTTTAGCCTAGATGCCACACTATGCAAGGTTTTTGAAGAAATTATTGGCAAACAAAAGGAAACTGGGAGATGTGGCTACAATTGCTTTAAATGAGGAATGTTCTGCTATCCTTCTGAACAAGCTGCCTCAGAAACTCAAAGATCCAGGGAGTTTCACTATTCCTTGTACCATTGGCAGTTTAAAAATTGAAAAAGCTTTAGGTAACATGGGAGCTAGCATCAATTTAATGCCATATTCTATCTTCAAGAAATTAGGGTTGAATGAACCCCAACCCACTAGAGTGGCATTACAATTGGCTGATAGATCCATTAGACATCCTAGGGGGATCATAGAAGATGTGTTAGTTAAAGTTGACAAATTCATTTTTCCAGTTGATTTCATTGTGTTAGACATCCAAGAACCCCCCACCCTTGAACTGAATCAATTACCATCCCATTTAGAGTATGCTTTTCTTGAGGAACCATCAGATTTCCCCGTGATAATTTCCGCAGCACTGAATCCCTTACAAAGAGAAAAATTATTAAGAGTGCTGCGGGAACACAAAAATGCTATAGCTTGGAAGGTAGAAGATATCAAAGGCATTAGTCCATCAATCTGCACTCATAGAATTTTGATGGAAGAGGACAACAAGCCTTCCGTTCAGCCCCAAAGGCGCCTGAACCCCAACATGAAAGAAGTGGTAAAGGCTGAAATAATTAAATTGTTAGATGCTGGGATCATTTATCCTATTTCTGATAGTTCTTGGGTAAGCCCTGTGCAAGTTGTGCCCAAGAAAGGGGGTATGACTGTTGTTCCAAATGAGAAAAATGAACTCAACCCTATTAGAACCATCACCGGATGGTGTGTGTGTATTGACTATAGAAAACTAAATGAAGCCACCCAGAAGGACCATTTCCCTTTCCCATTTATGGACCAAATGTTGGAGAGGCTAGTCGGGCATGAGTATTATTGTTTCTTGGATGGATATTCAGGGTATAACTAGATACCAATTGCACCAGATGATCAAGAAAAGACCACTTTTACTTGCCCATATGGAACCTTTGCATACCGAAGGATGCCCTTTGGGTTATGCAATGCCCAGTAACCTTTCAGCGATGTATGATGTCTATATTTTCTGATATGGTTGAAAAATTTATTGAGATCTTTATGGATGATTTTTCAGTTTTTGGCTCTTCGTTTGATGCATGTTTGAATAATTTGGAACAGGTGCTTACTAGATGCAAAGAAACACATCTTGTGTTGAATTGGGAGAAATGTCATTTTATGGTGCAAGAGGCATAGTGCTTGGACACAAGATCTCTCAAAGAGGTATAGAAGTCGACAAGGCCAAGGTGGAGGCAATTGAAAAACTGCCACCCCCAACATTTGTTAGTTCATTGAGAAGTTTCTTAGGACATGTCGGATTCTATAGGAGGTTTATTAAGGATTTCTCAAAAATTGCCAAGCCATTATCTACCTTGCTTGAAAAAGAAGTGACTTTTGAATTTTCAACTGAATGCCTTCATGCTTTCAACATCTTGAAAGACAAATTGATCCATGCACCTATCATGGTAGCACCAGATTGGACCCTCCCATTTGAATTAATGTGTGATGCGAGTGATTCTGTTATAGGAGCTATTTTAGGACAAAGAATGAACAACCATTTTCAGCCAATTTACTATGCTAGCAAAACCTTGACTAGACCCCAACTCAATTACACCACCATAGAAAAGGAGTTGCTACTATTAATATTTGCACTTGACAAGTTTTGTTCATATCTGATATTATCCAAGATTGTTGTCTACATAGATCACTCGGCATTAAAGCACTTGCTTACCAAGCAAAACTCAAAACCAAGACTAATAAGGTGGATCATTCTATTGCAAGAGTTTGACATTGAGATTAGAGACATGAAGGGTATTGCAAACCTGACAGCTGACCATCTCTCCCAGATAGACAAGGTAAGCTCA
This sequence comes from Nelumbo lutea, assembly GCF_056320005.1. Lineage (NCBI taxonomy): Eukaryota > Viridiplantae > Streptophyta > Magnoliopsida > Proteales > Nelumbonaceae > Nelumbo > Nelumbo lutea. The sequence continues at coordinate 165,119,572 of NC_142684.1, read as the reverse complement.
AAAGAGGAGATAACCAACAACATTCGAGAAGAATTTCCAGATGAGTAGTTGTACTCAATACAGAAATACTCATATGCTTGGTATGCTGATTTTGCTAATTATCTAGCTGCACAAGTCCTTCCTCCTAACCTTTCATATCAACAGAAAAAGAAATTCCTTTCTGATGTAAAATACTATCTGTGGGAGGAACCCTTTTTGTGTAAATTGTGTGTAGATCAGATCATAAGGAGATGTGTCCCTGAGGAGGAGATGGAGTCGGTACTCTAATTTTGCCATGATAAAGAAGCAGGAGGACATTTTGGAGCTAGTCGCACTGCAGCCAAGGTTTTGCAATCAGGTTTTTATTGGCCCACACTTTTCAAAGATGCCCATAGGTATGTGCCCACATGTGACAAATGCCAAAGATCGGGAAATATTTCCCGACGGAATGAAATGCCCCTTTCCAATATTTTGATATGTGAATCTTTGATGTTTGGGGTATAGATTTCATGGAACCTTTCCCGAATTCTTTTGGGAATAAGTACATCCTCGTTGCAGTTGACTATGTATCCAAATGGGTAGAAGCCATGGCTTTACCCGCAAATGACTCAAGAAAGGTGGTACACTTCCTAAAGAAGCTATTCTCCCGATTTGGCACTTCGCGAGCTATAATTAGTGATAGGGGAACTCACTTCTGCAATAGCCAATTTGAGAGGTTAATGCAGAAATATGGAATTACACATAAATTAGCTTCCCTTATCACCTTCAAACTAGTGGCTAAGTGGAGTTGGCTAATAGGGAACTCAAAAGAAATCTGGAAAAGACCGTAGCATCTACCAGAAAAGATTGGTCCATCAAATTAGATGATGCATTATGGGCATAAATAACTGCATTTAAGACACCCATTGGCATGTCCCCCTACAAATTGGTCTTTGGTAAAGCATGCCATTTACTAGTTAAATTAGAACACAAGGCCACAGGGGCTAAAAGGCGGTTGCAATTGAATGAATTGGATGAATTCAGACTTGTCGCCTATGAGAATGCCAAAGTTTATAAAGAAAGAATAAAAAACTGGCATAATAAGAACTTGCTGAGACGGGACTTTTTATGTAGGCTAACATTTATTGTTATATAATTCCCATCTCCGCTTGTTTCCAGGTAAGCTGAGATCCAAGTGGTGTGGACCCTTTACCATTTCACAAGTTTTTCCCCATGGGGCTATAGAACTCACCCACCTGGTTTAGGGCACATTTAAAGTAAATGGTCAATGCCTAAAACCATATTTAATGGGCGGTACTGTACCCCCTCCATCCACTGTTTATCTTGATAACCAATAATCTTTTATGCTTGCTCATGAACAGGTTAAGGCATCTTTTTGTCATTTATCTTTTAGAATATTAGTTAGTAAAATAAAGTTCTTTTTCTCAAAATTCCAATTCTTTAAGGACTCAGTTCATCCTTTTCTTCAGTTTGCTCTAGCAAGTGTGATTCCCTAACACTATGAACATTGAGGACAATGTTCATCTTAAGTGTGGGGGAGTGAGCCCGAGGCTAGGGTATGGGGGCTGAAACCATGCACCTCATTCACCCCAACACACATATGCAGGCAATGACATAACAAAAAAAAAAAAAGGCTGGAACTTCTCAATTCATTACTATCTATTTGATGATTTTTTAAGAAGGAATTCAATAAGTTGAGGGAGACTGATGTACCTGTTAAGTTTTTATTCTTGTGAATGACCCAATTTAATATATGCATGAGAAAAGGGGAGCTAAATATGCCTTTCAACATAACTAGCCCTAACTATCTTCATGTGTATGGAAGCCCTTGATTTCATGGTTAATGGTCAAAAGAGCTAGTGCAGATCTAAAGTACTGATTCTTGAGGTTCAATAATTGCAAAGAAAAGCCCAAATTGACTCTGCTATTTTGAGCTGAATAGTAAAACTATCAGCTCAGAACATGATCCTATTCACCTACCTCAAGTAAGTGACCAATGTGAGATGAAGCATAAGATGCACTAACACCAAAAGAAAAAAAGAGAGAGAGAAAAGTGTGTGAGATGGAGCATAAAATGCACTCACATCGAAAAAAAAGAAGAAGAAAATGATGAGATGGAGCATAAGATGCAATCACTCTTAGAAATAAGTAATTGTGGTGACAACTGAGGTTCAAAGGGGCACTCTAAAGTTGAACTCTCATTGAGATTTAGTTACAGATGTGAAACGTAGTGAAATTTGATTATTAACCTTAACAACTAAGGAGCTGATTTATATATGAATTAGGAGTGAAGGCTAGACTATGATGAAATTCATATTCTCCTTTCCTTGGATCTTATACTTATGTTAAATGATAATTTACAAGAATAAGAGCTGAGCACTTACAAAAGTTCCCCGACTACTCAATGCATTTCTATCTTAAAAAAATTCACCAGGTAAATGGTGAGAATAAAAGGGGGGGAATGTTCAGTTTATGGCTGATGTCTTTGCTTGAGGACAAGCAAAAGCTTAAGTGTGGGGGTATTTGATGAACCTACAATTTATCTATAATTTTTTAGGACTTTAGCATGGATTTTAATGTCGGTTTTATTAATTTTTGCCTTAATTTAGCTTAATGCTAAGAATAAGTTTTAGGGGTAATTAATCCAAGAAAATGAAGAAAAAAGGCAAGAAATATTAATGGATTTTAATATCTGTAACGATTGGTTGAATTCGCTAGGGCTTTCGGTCCACCTAACCATTCCAATAAATATTAATGGATGAGATTATTCAAGACAATTTGTCATTCCCATAAGCTGAAGTCTTTCCAATTTTATTTAATATTCTCTCTTGAGATATACTAAAACAACTTCTATCAGGTAATCCCTCAATCTCTTAACTAGAGTTCTCAAGATAAAAGCGCATTAAGTCCAAGGAAAAACTATTATATTCATATGAATCACGTGTATATACCCTTATATACCATTCAATTCACACTATGAATTATGTGGTCAGCTATGTGAATTACTCTCTCGATTCATTCACATACGCCTGATCAATTAAGAGATGGTCACTCCTAATAGCATTAAGCAAGATAATTCATAGACTATATGGAAATCACGATCTTGAATAAATCAGAATAAAAATATATTCATTGATATGATTAGACATTCCACAACCCTAACTACACATAAATTAGTTCATACTAGCAGAAATAAAACAAACAATAGGAAAGAAAGAACTCATGGTTTCGCCCTTGGAGTTGAGATCTCCTCTTCTCCTTGCCGCCACCTCCTTTTTGCAGACTTCTTGCTTGATAGCTGGATTGCTCCTCTGCTTCTTGATACCTCTCTAGGTTGCCCCTTACTCCTTTATATAACTTAAGGGGAAGGGGTGGTCTCCTACTCTTTCTTGAAGTTAATCTCTCAAAAATAGAAAGTCCTAGTCTAATCCTACACTTATCTCTTTATCTAATGAACTCAATTTCTTTATCTTTATGGGATTACATCATAAATTTAGATCTGATAAGACTCTTCTCAGTTTCTTGTTCTTGGATTCGTATTAGACCTCCTCTGCGAATTGGGCTATTGCTAGGCTTTTCTGCAAGTTGGGCTTCAGTTGCGGATTGGGCTTTCCTATGAATTTGCCCCGAATTTGAGCCCGGATTTGACTTCAATGTAGGATGGATCTACGAAAGACTAAAACATGAAAGTTGTTGCTTTTCCTCTTATCTATCCAGTGGGTCTTGAATCAGCCCAGTCGGAGTTTGGATACGCGAGTTAGGCCCAGATTATTGAACGGTGCCGAAACTGTGAAAAATCATCCGATTTGCCTAGTCGTGCCGCCCATGGGCCATCCTAAGCCATGCCTCCCTCCCATGGGATATTTTTGGGGTTGGCCCAACACAGCCTACAGCCCGAGCTCGACCGGACTGATCCGTGTGCAAAACCTTGGGCTAGGACGGGTCATGGAGTCGTATGGAGTACAATGTCAGTTCCCACCCCTTTTTGTTCATGTTTTAACTTTTATTAAGTTAAAAATAAAATATTAATCTAATAGAGGTTTTACTATTTATTCTCATTGGGATCCACACTCTGAATACAAGACTGTTCATTTGTTATTGAAAGTGCACCCCCGCCCACATACTTTGAGTGCAGGAGATCCGAATTCACAAAAATCATGATAGATATAAGAGAATGCTTGAACCAGGAATAATAGAGCATACATGAATACACAAATTTGTTATTGAAAGTGCACCAACCGTCCAATTTACTCAGGTCTCATATATAGCATTAATTATTAAAAATAGAGCATACATGAATACACAAATTTATTCTTCGAATTAATTGGTTGGAGGGCTTAATAATAATTATTGGTCTCACATATACACCATAAGATTTTTATAATAATTATTGGCCTCTAATTATGTGTTCAAATCAAAGTTAAACCAGCCATGTATAATTATTCATTGTTGTTATTTCAAACACATCTAAGTGTCATTAGGCATCACTACATAAGACGAATTGAAGTGGAAATGTAACGTAACTTTCAAACACAGGGAAAGCTACATATATTCCCATGCAGGTAACTCCATCGATCTAAAAGATGGTACATAATTAAATAAAGGATGGAATTTGGATAACTCAATGTCTAAACAAAGAATGCAACGTTCAAACACCATGAATTCGACCAAGTTGACATGCAACACATCAACGTACCTGCAATTTTGTGGTGTAAAATTGTACGCATCTAGTGCAACCACATAAGATTTGAACAAATTAATGGAAATGGAATATTATATATGGAAGAGAGTGTTCCAATTAATACAAATTAATTACAATATGATCAATTTGAATTCAAATAATCTGATATGGAATACAACTCTTTTGAATATTTGGATATTGGCAGCAAAAAACAAAAACAAAAAAGTTTACTCGGAACATCTTTTATTTACCATTCACAATATATATACGTAGGATCTTTTAAATTTGGCATATATATATATATATATATATTCCTCGAGAGGAAGCTAAGACTTCAATTTGGAGCTAGCTAGGAGCATTAATTCCTATATAGCTACATCGATCGATCTTAATTAATTATATAATCACCCTCTTCCACATATTGGATTGTGTGTCCTACATGGAGGCCCTGGCACTGGGCCTCTCGGGAGGGACTGGAATTGGAGCATAATAACTTCATTTAACCTTTGATGATGATGATGATCTCCGTTGAGAGGTCTCGCCGCTGCTGCAAGCAGAAGGAATAATAAAGAAAGTAACAGGAAGAAGAGAGTGATTGAAGCTGTGCACACGACGTTGCTTCTATGGCAACCCATATCTTGTTATATATGAACAAATAAGCTGTTTCTTCGCAGCTGAGATGGAAGCTAAATTTTGTTTCAAAGGGAGTATAAGAATGGGCGGCCGGATGTTAACTATCTTGGCCCTGGTTGATAAACAATTGAATAAAGAGTGTGGTTATATATATAGAGAGAGAGATATTTGATTTCCCAAGTTAATTAATTAACGTACGTTTTAGAGGAATGGATCCAGTATGAATCTTTCAACACTCTGAAAATTAACCAAATCGTGTGTTTTGGGTTTTCTCTAGCTTTTGATCTTTATTACTAACTGGCCGTATTTTCTGATGCATATGCAGTTGGTCCAACAAACGTGTCCTTGTGTTTTTCCTCGTCTATAACCCAATTTAAACTGCAGTTCATTTTGAATGTCAGCATCATTGAATGCTAGGGCTGACCCAGCCCTTGTATTATTTTTATTTGATTTTTCCTTGGCATAGAAATTAGGTAAAGCTTTGGTTCTTAATCCCGGGGTACGTACAGATGCAAATTAAACAAGGTCGAAATAAATCAATTATAATATGTGTTTAGTATATGATCGGCCTTTTCCCAAACTTACTTCGGGATGTGGTCGCGGTTTAGATTTTTCTTTCACCAGATATCTCCCCCCATCAATATCACCATTAAAAGAATACTAATTACCCTAAAATTTTCACAAGTTATACATTGTGACTAATTTATATTGTGATTTGTAACTTTTGTCAATACTAGTAATTAAGCGTGTATGTATTTTATACATTGCAAATTAAATATAGATAATGATAATGATATAATAATGTCTCTAAGATTTTTATAAATACATATTTTTTATTTCTTTGTTTTAATTATTAATTGATGGGGTGCAAATTGTAAAATTCAAATTTAATTACATGAACATTTTATCCAAATATGTGACAATCAGATCGAGTTGTGTATAATTTTTTAAAAGAATTGTAATATTTAAATAGAGGGAATTGAATGAGTTGAAAAGTAGTAATTCAATTTATAAATCTTACAATTAAATAGGGACTAAATTCAAATATGAATGTTTTAGTTAAAACAAAGTTCCAAATCTTATTCATACTTTGTAGTGTAAATATAGAATTATAAATGTGCTCAATTTTTTTTTTATAATTTTTACATTTCTGTGTGTAAAAGTAATTTTGATATGTCATACTTACTTTTTGTTTAATATGATAATTATATAATAATATACATGCTCCCGAATGTTTTTTTTTGTAAAATTTATGTATTTATTTCATTTTTGTATTTTTATATTTTATTAATTTTTATTATTTATTTATTACATTAAATGTTAACACATTTGACCTAAAAGTTGAACTATTGATCTTTGTCAAACAGTAAAATACTTTCATTTTTAATCAGTTCTAAATTGTGTATTCTATTTTCATTATCAATAAAAAAATAATATTTATCACACTTTTTTAATTAGATTAACAAAAATATCATAAATGTGCCTAATTTTTCTACATTTTTGTAATTTTCTATATGTATTTTGTTTTTAGAAACTTTATTGCCTAACTATGACTTCATAGGTTTATCATGATTTGGATATATGGTTGAATTGCTTAGCCACCTCTTGAATAAAGAATGGTATTGTTTATGAATCAATTTTAAAATATGTAAATTTATATTGTTAAAAACATTGACATAGATCTAATTAGTAGCATTAATTAGTGAAAAATAAACTAAGTGTAGAATTTAATAAGAGAAAACGAGAGTTAATACATTCAATATATGACTTAATAAGAGGGGATTAAATGAGGTAGAAAGTAATAATTGAAGTTACATTTTCAACCCTTAAAATTAGAGATGGACTAAATAGACAAATATAGGTGTTTTAGTAGCCATTAAAACTATAATAAAATGACATTTATACCATTTCTTAAACAAAAAAATAGAAAGTAATTTTAGTCAAAAGAAAAAAACTTTCACTCTTCATCCACACTTTCATATATAATATAAATAGACATAGATTTGGATATATACCTTTTCAAGGAAGCAAAGATTAGAGACGTAACTACTCTTGAAATTTTATGGTCGTTGCTATATTTCTCAGAAAAAAAATATTATAACATTTTAGTCAATTCATAGGGTTGATGAACAAATTATCGGAAATTGGGTATATTTGGTTGGGTCGGATTTGGGTTGAATTCCAACGCATCCATTTAACCCATCAATCTATCGATGACTCATTTAGTGAAGCTTAATGGGTTGGATTCAACCCCAACCCCCAATTCAACCTATCAATCCTTAACAATTTAATAATTTTAGTTTTATGAAAAGGTATTTTAAATGTTAAATCCAAACTTTTTTAATAGCATATCAAAATATAGCCCATTAGTAAAAGTCATTGTCTTAATCTTTCTTTTGGGTAATATCTAATTTGAAGTCAACCATCTTACTGACCTTGCCAAAACCAATGACCGATCTTTTCACCACCTTAACACATCTAATTGGACCGATGCACTGAACTGTTAACCCTATCCATTGTCGAACAAACCAGCCACCTGAACTGTCAAACTGTTTACTAACTCAATCCATGGATTAGAAGGTAGATATTTGATTATCATTTTTTGTATTTTTCATCACTAATAATAATTCATTTTTATCATGCTTACTTTTGTTTAATATTTAATAAGATGAATATACAATATTAGAAATATTCTCATTTATTTATAATTTTTATATTTTATTTATTCTATAATTTTAATTTAATCATGGACTCACCACCTAAATAGGAAAGTGGCTATATTTTCAAAATTAAATGAGTAATTATAATTAGGAGTGTTCATTATTTGGTTTAAACCACAAAATCAAACCGGAACAAATCAAATTTGCGATTTGATTCAGTCAGGACCTATAAACAGTTTTGTTTGATTTCATATTTTTCTAAATTGCGATTACTGTTTTGATTTGGTCACTCTGCAAAAAATGATAATGGTTTAAACTGTATCCAATCCACTCCTCCTAAGACCACATGTAGGTAGAAATAAGAGCCCTTGAAATTTAACCGTCAAATTTACTCGGAGTTTCATATATAGCATTATTAAAAAGCAGGGGTGCATGCATGAAAATTCAAATTTATACATTGAATTAATTAGTCGGCACACGATTTTAATTATAATTGGCTTTTAATGTGTTTTAATCAAGGTTAAACCGGCCGTGGTTTAGTAATTTTTATTATTTTATTTTTAAACTAGTTAGAACCCGTGCAATGCATGAGATTTTTAACAGAATTGCAAATTAGAGTTAATGGGCTTTTAAAGAGCCCTATATACTTATAAATACTCTACCCACAAAAATTCAGCCCAAAATACCTTTGTTTGCCCCTACATTACACCAAGATTCCGATTTGCAGTTTTGGAAACTGCATACTGCGATCTAATATTTGTTTTGTAGGGTAGCAGTCTTACGAATAACCCTCCTACTGATTCTTGATTGTCTTATATCAGTTATTTAATTTCAGATCATCATTCTTGAATTGAATCTTGAATTAAAAATCAAACCCTAGACCCAATCGAACTAGATTGGACCAAACTAGTTGGACCAAATCTGTGGTTCGATGGGGGTTGTTCTTGAAAGAAGGGTAGGATCCATCTAATGGATGCACTGAAGGGTGCGGAATGGGTGGGTGAATTTCAAAAATTTTCTTACCTTCTTCTAACTAGGAACCACATTCCCTAAATTTAGAATACAATATTCAAGGATTCTACTTGAACCATAACCAAACTAGATCTGAACCGAAAGGAAACAGGAAGGATTATACTTGATCCGGAGAAACAATATCTCCCAAAGTTGGTGTTCACGCCCAAAGATGAAACCAAGATCCGCTCCTGTTGAAGATGACACAACTGTGGATGGAACGGAACCAGTAGGGTGTGTCCTACACACTGGATCCTTTGCAAGAATCCTCTGGAAACTTTGAACACCGAATTTTTCTTGCAAGACTGTTGTCAAGAACTGATTTCTTGACTTCCTATTGCTGCAAAGATCCAATCTTGCAGCAGGGAATGACGGCTGCTGGAGGAGAAATCCAGGGATGAAGAAAGCTTAACAGTGTCTCTTCTCTCTGGAGTTTGTGTGTGATCAAATCTCAATTCGCAGGAGGTATATCTTGCATACCAACCCTAGTTCAAAATCTGATATTTCTGTTAGGGTTTCTCCTCTTTCTTCTTGATTAAGAAACCTCCTAATGGCAATTATCCCAATCCAAATCAGTATTTGGATAGGGGATAATCTTAATCCTATCTGAAGATTAAGTTAGTTTTCTCCTGATCTTATAAGGAGGTTACCATATTCAAATCTTATTTGAATTTGGTCTCCTAGAGTGGATAAGGGCATAAACCCAATCCTTTTAACTATCATTAATCTCAGATTCGCCCCATGAATAGGTGATCATATCAGCCCAGTTTGAAATGGGCTTTTGGCCCATTAAGTGTTCAGTGTTTAACTAGTTTCCAATCTGCTGCCAAGTTGGGCTTCTTTGTATGGCGTGGGACCCAAGGATTAATCTACACACCAGCCACATGGGTTCGGCCCAGCCGAATTCATTGAAAAACTCAATGACCCCCTTGAGCCCATCACATGGACCATATGGACCCAATACTTACATTAAGTGGTCCCTAGGCCAAGCCATCTTATAAAAACCCAAGGATTGTAGGCAAGTGCAAGATTAGCCCATCAAGTATTATCCTAAATGGTCTTACACTTAACCTTTCAGCCCTTAATGATCAAGCACTGCCCGACAAGAGAAGACCTCTCCCTCGGCTGCAAGGAACAGTGTCGCACTCTCTACTCACATGGATCCCGGGAATTAAAACATTTTGCAAATCTTTTGAAATCGTACATATACATATATATATATATATATTAATTTTACAAAACAAAATTCCAACGATTGAAATCAACTGCCAACAGTTTGGTTTCCATTAGAGAGAGTGCATTCCCGATCATTACAATTGTCTAACAAAGGGGCTGATCCTGTCACTATGATCACTCACTTAGATGAATTCTCAAACTAACCCAACATGTTCCGGTTTTGACCCCCACTAAGGATCTCACTGATTGGCATATCAAAGACAGTCCGATCCGACACCTAGTGATGTGTCATAATCGAGTCCAGGGGTCAGGTGTAACTTTCCAGTTTTGCCCATCACTATCAGCCATGGTAGGATAAATCTCCCCAGACTTATCCAATGGATGTGAACATTTAAAAGTAACACAAGTTTCTATAAGTGTCCAATTTTAGGGTCTTACACAGAATTATACCAAACAACATGAATCAAACATGCACTTTAAATTATTTCCACTAAATAACCAAAGTACATCAAATCAGATTGAAGCTAAGGGCATACAAAACTGTCTAACAGCTCCCACTTGCACTTAGGTCCAATCTGTTGTGTGTCAGTGGCTTAGTCAATGGGTCTGCCACATTATCCACTGATGCTACCTTCTGAATTAGGATGTCCCCTCTACCAACGATCTCCCGCAGTACATGGTACTTCCTCTCGATGTGCTTTGACTTTGAGTGAGCCCGAGGCTCTTTAGCCTGGACAATCGCTCCATTGTTGTCACACAACAACGGGATGGGTGATGTGCTAGACGAAATCACTCCCAATTCGTGTATGAATTTCTTCATCCACACGGCTTCCGTGGCAGCTTCACTTGCGGCAATGTACTCGGCCTTGGTTGTGGAATTTGTAGTGGACCCCTGTTTTCTTTTTTTCCAGCAAATAGCACACGATCCTATCGTGAAAACATACCTAGATGTAGACTTTCTATCATCTGGGTCCTACTGGAAATCAGCATCGATATACCCTAGAACTTATAGTGAACCATCATTGAATACCGGGCAAAACTCTTTTGTCCTTCGAAGGTATATAAGTATGTTCTTTACAGCAGTCCAATGCTCCTGGCCTGGGTTGGCTTTGAATCTGCTTACCACGCTCACCACCTGAGCTATGTTTGGGCAAGTGCACAGCATGGCATACATGATGCTCTCTACGGCTGAGGCATAGGAAACGTCTCTCATGCCCTCAATCTCCTCAGAAGTCTTAGGAGACATTTTCTTGGAGAGAGTGACTCCATGTCTGAAAGGAACGTTTCCTTTCTTGGAGTTCTCCATGCTATACCTTTTGACAATTTTGTCAATGTAAGCAGCTTGGGATAATCCAATTATCTGCTTTGATCTATCTCTATAGAGTCGAAGACCCAATATGTATGAAGCTTCTCCAAGATCTTTCATAGAGAACTGTTGTGATAGCCATACCTTGACAGAAGTGAACATTCCTACATCATTCTCAATGAGTAGGATATCGTCCATGTACAATACCAAAAAGGTAATCTTATCACCACAGGACTTCCTGTAAACACAGGATTCATCCAAATTCTACTCAAAGTCAAACGTTTTGACAGCATAATCAAAACGGATGTTCCAACTCCTAGAAGCCTACTTAAGTCCATATATGGATCTATTGAGTTTACATACCATGTGTTCCTGACCAGCAGCAATGAAGCCTTGTGGCTGCTGCATGTAGATATCTTCACTGCGGCTAGCAAGATCCTAATGGATTTAAGCATGGCCATGGGTGAAAAGGTTTCCTCATAATCGATGCCTTCTTTCTGAGTATACCCTTTCACCATCAAGTGAGCTTTGTAGGTCTCAATCCTGCCATCGGGGCCCTTTTTCCTCTTGTAGATCCATTTGCAACCAATTGCTTTTACCCCGGAGGGCGAATCTACTAGAGTCCAGACTTCATTGGTCTCTATCGAGTCCATCTCAGCTCTCATGGCGCCACCCACTTCTGGGAATCTATGTCTAACATAGCTTCCACGTAAGTCACAGGATCCTCTTCACTAGTCAAGGCTTCCACCAGGTAACTATCTTGGTCATAACCATATCGGACTGGTGGTCTGGATACCTAGGTGGACCTTCTAGGTTGGTCACTACATGGAACTTGTGGGACATCTCCCACTGCTCCTGAGCTCTCCTCATCAAGAACTATTTTCTGATAGTGAGTGTCCAGCATGTATTCGGATTCTAAGAATAGGGCATTTCGGCTATAGAACACTTTCTGCTCACTTAGGTCATAGAATAGATAACCCACTGAATCCTTTTGGTAGCCTATAAATAGACAACGACTGGTTTTGGATTCCAACTTGTTCGCACTTGTTCTTTTAATGTGTGCAGGTCCATAGTTCATATGGAGTTCTCAGAACTAATTTGGTTGGAACCCGATTCTGCACGTAGATAACAGTCTCTAATGCATATCCCCAAAAGGATGTGGGTAATTCTGAGCGTGCGAGAAGTGACTGGACCATGTCCAACAAGGTCCTATTCCTCCACTCTAAAACACCGTTGAGTTGAGGTGTAGCAGGAGGATCTAGTTGTGACACTATCCCATTTTCCTTTAAGTAGTCCCTAAATTCGTCAGAGAGATACTTGCCACCTCGATCTGATCGAAGGGCCTTAATTTCTCTCCCTAACTGTTTCTCGACTTCCTGTCTAAACTCTTTGAACTTTTCAAAGGACTTAGACTTGTGTCTCATTAGGTACACGTAACTATATCATGAAAAATCATCTGTAAAGGTGATGAAATACACGTGTTGATTCTGTGTCCTAACACTCAGGGGACCACATAAATCAGTATGCATTAGGTCAAGTGTGCCTCTAGATCTTTCAGGCTTACCGTCAAATGGCCGCTTAGTCATCTTATCTTGAAGGCAAGGCTCACAAGTGGGAAGATTTTCTACGGTTAGAAAATCCAAAGGACCATCCTTTACCAGCCTTGTGATTCGGTCAACACCAATATGGCCAAGTCGGTAATGCCAAAGGCACATGGGATTTACTGTATCATGATTCCTTTTCTTGGGATTTTTGACCAACATAGTTTCGGTTAGGTTAGTTTCCAGAGAAGGATGTAGAACATAGAGACCGTTCTCCAGTTCCTCGCATGCGATGAATTTGTTATTTCATTTAACAGTAATCATATTACTAAAATAAACAGTATATCCATCAACACATAGTTTAGAAACAGAAATTAAATTTCTTCTCAAGTTCTGTACATAAAGACAATCTTTAAGTACAAGGACTCCTCTAAAAACTAATTCTATGATTCCTATTGCTGCAACTGCAACACTTGTAGTCGTTCCCAAAAATAGTGTCACTTCGCCTTCTCTCAATCTTCTGCTAACTTTGAACCCCTGTAGTGAGTTACACGTATGAGTTGAAGCCCTGGAGTCAACACACCAAGACACAAAAGTAACTAACATATTAGTTTCTATGACACAAGTTTTGATGTTACCTTTCTTAGATTCCAGGTAGGCAGGACAGTTCCTCTTCCAGTGGCCAGTCTGCTTGCAGAAGTGACAGATATCAGATACCTTGTTCTTCTTCTACTTCTTGGGTTTGGTAGCTTTCTTCTGGGGCTTCTTTGCCTTTCTCTTTCTCTTGCCCGATTTGTTAGCTTCAGCAAGCATAACCATAGGCTCATCTTTCTTGAGTAGATCCTCGGTCCTCTGCAACATATTGCTAATTTCCTGGACGCTGACATTTAGCTTATTCATATTGTAGTTCATTGTGAACGCATTGAAGGAAGAGGGCAAAGAATTCAGGATGACATCCACTTGCATGCCAAGATCTAGCCCAGATCCAAGAGCTTCGAGTTCGTTAATGTATCCCATCATCCGAAGACAATGGTCATGAACTTTCTACCCTTTGGACATCTGCGCGGTCATGAACAATATGTCCTTGGCTAGTTCGATCTGATTGAATTGCCTCTATATTGAGTTGTCTAATGAGGCAATGACAAAACAGCAAGCTAGAGAGTTCTTATCCTCCCAATCTTGGTAGTCCCTCCTATGGGCCTCAGAAGCCCTATCACTTGGATGTTCCGGGGTAGGATTTTTCACCACCTTGTCTAACTTTTCGGAAGTTAGGACCAGCATAAGATTTCTGTACCAGTCGGCATAGTTTGGGCCCTTAAGCTTGTTATCATCTAGAAGCTTTGCAAATTGACCGTTTGCCATTTTCTGATAAAACAACAAAGACGTTAGTCCACAACCTTAGTTTGATTAATGTTACCTACATGGATATGGTTTTTAATCTATGCTTCATTACCATTTGTTCATCTCTGAGATTTCCCTCATTTCTCAGTGATGGAGACGACAAAATGTCTTTGGAAATGTAGGAAATCGCATAGGGTGCGTGAAGCTAACTGTTTCAGCTGCAAAACCCCACCACCTTTTTGTGACAGATCATATCCATTCATCAAATTAGTATCCCTTTGGCCTCTGTCAGACAAGGTTCAGAGCCATTTTCAAGTAAACCCTTTTGTCCAATGAGTGCACACCCATCATATTCAGGATACGCCAAGGTACCGTGAGAGAGTTTCCATTTTCTAGTGAAGCCCCTCCCACATTGGTCTATGACGCCCCTATCATCTTATGAAACACTACCAGATCCAACAGCAAATGGATAACCCAATTTTATAGTGCATTTCCTCATTACCTAAGGACCCATCATTGTGCTAATGACGGAAGGCCTTTAGAGAGTCCATCATATGGATCTCCCTATCACATGCATTCATATTTGCTGGAGGGAACTAGATTATGCCCTAGTTCTAATTTAGGTCAAACCAGAGTGGCTCCCACTGACTTTCATAAAGTTAGATTTCTAGTGGGTCTCAATCGGCTAGGGGTTTCGTACGCATCCCTTTTCAGGGTTGTGGGGCCCAACAAGCAAGGAGGGCTCACCCAATGACCTTAAGGGTTACCATGGCAATGATGTGCATTTAGCCATGGTGTGCGCAAGAGCCAATAACGAGTCAACATGGGCCAAGTGCTTATGGCCCATGGTCGCAGCACATCAAACATCCAAACATCACATGTAAAGGAGGAATTGATCCAATCAATTAACTGCTGTAAAGTCCATCGAATAGCCCATTTAAAAAACCCAAAGCATTAACAATTAATGTCTACTAGGTGTATGGTCTTAATTGCAGTTAGCAGTTTGGCCAATACAACTTTTCTCACAATAATGGGCTTTTGCAGTTTTAACCCTTTAAAACTGGGCTTTACAGGTGGGCTGAATTAATCCCTATAATTGAACATCAGATTTGGAACAAGTGTGAGAAATATGGACTAAAAAACAGCCCCTTTTGAAGCCCAGATTCGGTCCAAACAGTTTTGGTCCAACCTAGTCCGAAATGCTCCAAAACTGATTTTCAATTCGAGAATTAATTCATGAAAGATCTGAAATTAATAATCTTGATTTTAAACAAACACAAATCAACTATGGACTGTTTGCACCACCTGCAAAACAGAGGTTAATCACTAATGTTACAGTTTCATAAACAGTAAATCGTAGGAAGCGATTTCTCCATTTGCAAATCTCTAGCACCGCCATCTTCTTCCTTCTTCTTTAATCAATAAAATCAATAATAAAAATCCTATTTCTATTAATTAATTACATTCTTGATCAAATCCTATACATTCAGTCTAGAAAAAAAAAATATTTACAGACCGAATTGAATAAAATAAATGAAAAAGGGTGTGCAGACCATCTGCGCCAAAACTGCACTGCGATCTCCAGGTTCGAACAGTCCATTAAATAAAAAATAAATAAAGAAAATTTCTAAACAAATTTTGGATTTAACAAAAATTAATTTCAGATCAATCGCCCTTAACAAGAAACCATTTCTTGAAAAAAAAAAGAAAGCAATCTGCGCAAATCTTGGCAGAACATCTTCTGTCCATCTGCGCAGGGTCAGATCTGATTTTCTTTTGGTTCAAGATTTGAATCTGGGGCTCAGATACCACTAAACGAAGGGTATGATCCATCTAAGGGACATCATGAAGGGTGCGGAATGGGTGGGCAAATTTAAAAAATTTTCCTACCTTCTTCCAACTAGGAATCATATTCCCTAAATTTAGAATACAATATTCAAGGATTCCACTTGAGCCATAATCAAATCAGATATGAACCAAAAGGAAACAAGAATGATTATACCTGATTCGGAGAAACAATATCTCCCAAAGTTGGTGTTCATGCCCAAAGAAGAAACCAAGATCCGCTCCTGCTGAAGATGACACAGCTGTGGATGAAACGGAACCAGCAGGGTGAGTCCTACGCACTAGATCCTTCACAAGAATCCTCTAGAAACTTTGAACACCGAATCTTTTTGGTCTTTCTTGCAAGACTGTTGTCAAGAACTGATTTCTTGACTTTCTATTGCTACAAAGATCCAATCTTGTAGCAAGGAATGGCAGTTGTTGGAGGAGAAATCCAGGGACAAAGAAAGTTGAACTATGTCTCTTCTCTCTGGAGTCTATGTGTGATCAAATATCAATTTGCAGAAGGTATATCTTGCATACCAACCCTAGTTCAAAATCTGATATTTCTATTAGGGTTTCTCCTCTTTCTTCTTGAATAAGAAACCTCCTAATTGGGAGTTATCCCAATCCAAATCAATATTTGGATAGGGGATAATCTTAATCCTATCTGCAGATTAAGTTAGTTTTCTCCGGATCTTATCAGGAGGTTACCAGATTTAAATCTGATTTGAATTTGGTCTCCTAGAGTAGATAAGGGCATAAACGCAATCCTTTTAACTAACATTAATCTCATATTCGCCCCATGAATAGGTGATCATATCGGCCCAGTTCGAAATGGGCTTTTGGCCCATTAACTGTTCAGTGTTTAACTAGTTTCCAATCTACTGCCCAGTTGGGCTTCTTTGTATGGCGTGGGACCCAAGCATTGATCTACACACCAGCCACATGGGTTCGACCCAGCCTTTATTACAAGGCCCATCCGAATTCACTGAAAAACTCAATGACCCCCTTGAGCCCATCACATGGACCATATGGGCCCAACACTTACATTAAGTGGTCCCTGGGCCAAGCCATCTTATAAAAACCCAGGGACTGTGGGCAAGTGCAAGATTAGCCCATAAGGAATTATCCTAAATGGTCTTACACTTAAAGTTTCAACCCTTAATGATCAAGCACTACCCGACAAGAGAAGACCTTTCCCTCGGCTTGAAGGAACAGTGCCGCACTCTCTACTCACATGGATCCCGGGAATTAAAACCTTTTGCAAATCTTTTGAAACCGTACAATACATATATATTAATTTTGCAAAACAAAATTCCAATGACTGAAATCAACTGCCGGCAGTTTGGTTTCCATCAGAGAGAGTGCATTCCCGATCATTACCATTGTCCGACAAAGGGGCTGATCCTATCACTATGATCACTCACTCAGATGAATTCTCAGACTGCCCCAACATGTCCAGGTTTTGACCCCCACTAATGATCTCACTGATTGACATATCAAAGACAGCCCGATCCGACACCTAGTGATGTGTCATAATCGAGTCCACGGGTTAGGTGTAACTTTCCAGTTTTGCCCATCTGTCTCCAAGGTCTAGGGCAATACTGAAAATCTGGTCTGGTTCAAGGGTTCAAGCAATCTCATACTGCATGTGCCTTGGGTCTTACCCTGATGGCCGAAACAAGCCATGCCAACACTTGGTGGCACATTATTATCAGCCTTGGCAGGATAAATCTCCCCAGACATATCCAATGGCTGTGAACATTTAAAACTAACACAAGTTTCTATAAGTGTCCAATTTTAGGGTCTTACACAGAATAATAACAAACAACATGAATCAAACATGCACTTTAAATTATTCCCACTAAATAACAAAAGTACATCAAATCGGATTGAAGCTAAGGGCATACAAAACTATCTAACAGTTCTCAGCCCTAAAATTTCATATATGGGTCCAACAATTGATGATTAATTGCAAGATGCAACTCAACCCACATCTATGGATGTGTGATGGATGCCCTTGAATGTAGCACATCACACATCCATACATCACATGCATGTAGCTTTTACACACACCATGGTTGAATGCACATCATTGCCATGGTGTCCTTAAGATCACTGGATGATCTCCTTCGTGGTAGGACCCACACTAGCTTCCTCCCCAAGATGAACCATGTGGAACCCTAGCCATTTAGGGCCCATCTAAACCTGGCTTTATGAAAGCCATGGGAGCTACTTTGGTTTGACCTAAATTAAATCAAGGCGTAATTATTCATTCCCTCCTAAAAATATAAGTGCATGTAATAGGGAGATTCATATGATGAACTCTCTAAAGGCCTTCCATCATTAGTATGAAAGTTGACTATATTGGTGGGTGGGGATGCACCATAAAATTGGGTTATCCGTCTGTTGATGCAGTTGACTGGATTGCTTCATGAGATGATAGGGGCATCATAGACCGATATTGGTGGGTGGGGATGAAAGTTGACTATATTGATGGGTGGGGATGCACCATAAAGTTGGGCTATCCGTTTGCTAATGAAGTTGGCTGGATTGCTTCATGAGATGATAGGGGCATCATAGACCGATATGGGAGGGGCCTATTCTAAAATTGAAGACTCTCTCATGGTTCATTGGTGTTCATGAACATGAAGGTGAGCACTTACTAGACAGAAATGTTTAACATAAAATGTCTATGAACCTTGTCTGACAGAGGCCAAAGGGAAAACTCATAACATGAGTGGATAAGATCCTTCATAGAAGGTGGTGGAGTTAAACTGCTGAAATTGTTGGATCCATGCACCCCATGTGATTTCCCACATTTCCAGAGACACAATTGTCTCCGTCACTAAGACTTGAGGGAATCTCAAAGATGCTCAAAATGGAAATGGAACATAGATTAAAAGCCATATCCATGTGATAACATGAATCAATTAGGTTGTGGACTTACAAATCTGCCTTGCCTTTTATCAAAAATGGCAAATGGACAATTTGCCAAACTGTTTGATGACAACAAAATCAAAGGCCCAAATTATGCTGACTGATTTTGTAACCTTATGCTGGTCTTAACATTCGAGAAATTGGACAAAATTATGAAAAACCCTACTTCGGATCGTCTGGGTGACAGGGCTTCTGAGGCCAGATGAAGAGAGTATAAAGAATGGGAGAAGAAAAATTCTCTTGCCCGGTGTTATATTATAGCCTCTTTGGATAATCCGATACAGTGACAATTCGATTAGATCGAAGTGTCCAAGGATATATTGGATAGTCTAAAGACTTTGTATGAGGAGTAGAACCGTTCTACTCGTCATAAGGTTTTAAAGTTGTATATGACCACAGAGATGACCGAGAATCAATAGGTTCATGACCATTGTCTAAAGATGATGGGCTATATTAATAAACTAGAGGCTCTCGGGTCTGGGCTAGACCATGACAATAAAATTGATGTTTTCCTCAATTCCCTGTCTCCCTCCTTCAATCAGTTTATAATGAACTATAACATGAATAAGCTAAACGTTAGCCTTCAGGAACTCAACAATATGTTTTAGAGGACTGAAGAGCTGATCAAGAAGGGAAAGCCGATAGCCCTGCTTGTTGAAGGTGGCAAATCGAGCAAGAGAAAGCAGAAGGCTAAAGGGAAGGCTCAGAAGAAAAGTAGCAAAGCTAAGAAGTAGAAGAAGGATAAGGCATCAAATGCCTGTCACTTCTGCAAACAGGCCGGCCACTGGAAGAGGTACTATCCTCAATTTCTGGAGACTAAGAAGAAAGGTAATTTCGAATATTTTATCATAGAGACCAATTTGTTAGTCACTTCTGCTTCCAGGTGTATTGACTTCGAGGCTTCAACTCATGCATGTAACTCACTGCAGGGGTTCAAGATAAGTAGAAGACTGAGTGATGGAGAAGTGACACTCTACTTGGGGACTTCTGCAATAGTTGCAGCTATAGCCATAGGAACTGTAGAATTAGTTTTCAAAGAAGGAATTATTGTACTGAAAGATTGTCTTTTCATACCAAATTTAAGAAAAAATTTGATTTCTGTCTCAAAATTGTACATGGATGGTTATTCTATCTTATTCAGTAATATGATTACAATTAAACGGAATAACAAATTCCTCGCATATGGAGAACTTGAGAATGATCTCTATATTCTCCATCCTTCTCTGAAAACAAACATTACCAAAACTACATTGGAAATAATCCCCAAGAAGAGGACCCGTGATACAGTAAATCCCACGTGCCTGTGGCATTACCAATTTGGCCACATTAATATAGACCGTATCACAAGGTTGGTAAAGGATGGTCCTTTGGATTTTCTAACTGTAGAAGATCTTCCAACTTGTGAACCTTGCCTTCAGGGTAAGATGACAAAATGACCATTTACTAGTAACCCTGAAAGATATACAAGCACACTAGACCTTATACATACTGATGTATGTGGTCCCCTGAATGTTAGGCCACGTAGCCAGCATGTTTATTTCATAACCTTTACTGATGATTATTCATGGTATAATTACGTGTACCTAATGAGACATAAGTCTGAATCTTTTGAAAAGTTTAAAGAATTTAGACAAAAGGTCGAGAAATAGTTAGGGAGAGAAATTAAGACCCTTCAATCAGATCGAGGTGGCGAGTATCTCTCTGACGAATTCAGAGACTACCTAAAGTACAATGGGGTAGTATCACAACTAGCTCCTCCTGCTACACCACAGTTAAACGGAGTGTCAGAAAGGAGGAACTAGACTTTATTGGATATGGTCCGATCATTTCTTATGCACCCAGATCTACCCACATCCTTCTAGGGTTATGCATTAGAGACTGTGATATACGTGCTGAATCGGGTTCTAACCAAATCTGTTCCAAAGACTCCCTATGAGCCTTGGACCGACAAGAAACCAAGTGTAAGACACTTGAAGATTTGGGATTGTCCAGCACATGTTAAAAGAAGTAGTGTAGACAAATTGGAATCCAAGACTAGTTGTTGCCTATTTATAGGCTACCCCAAGGGCTTTGTGGGTTACTTATTCAATGATTCAAAAAAACAAAATGTGTTTTGTAGTCGAAATGCCTACTTCTTAGAAAAAGGGTACATCTTGGATAATAATCATCAGGAAATTGTTCTTGATGAGGAGAGCCTAGGAGTAATGGGAGATGTCCCACCAGCTCCAGAAAATAACTAACCTGGGAGATCTACCCGGGATTCCAGGCCTCTAGTTCGTTTCGGCTATGACCAAGAAAATTACTTGGTGGAAGCCACGACCAGTGAGGATGATCCTGTGACTTATACAAGAGATATGTTGGACATAGATTCCTTGAAGTGGGTAGATGCCATGAGACCTGAGATGGACTCAATGGAGACTAATGGAGTCTGGACTCTAGTAGATCCACCCTTTAGGGTAAAGTCAATTAGTTGCAAATGGATCTATAAAAGGATGAAGGGCCCCGATGGCATAGTTGAGACCTATAAGGCTTGTCTTGTGGAAAAAGGATATACTCAGAAAAAGGGAATTGATTATGAGGAAACCTTCTCAGCTATGGCCATGGTTAAATCTATTAGGATCCTACTACTTGTAGCAGTATACCATGAATACGAGATTTAGCAAATGGATGTCAAAACTTCATTCCTGAATGGAGATCTTACTGAAGATATCTATATGTAGCAACCACAAGGTTTTGTAATTGCAGGTCTGGAACACATGGTATGTAAACTCAATCGATCCATATATGGACTTAAGCAAGCTTGTAGGAGTTAGAACATCCGGTTTGTCTCTACCATCAAACAGTTTGACTTTGAGCAAAATCTGGATGAACCCTGTGTCTATAGGAAAAACCAATGGTGATAAGGTTACGTTCTTCGTTCTGTATGTAGATGACATTCTACTCATTGGAAATGATGTCGGAATGTTAACTACAGTGAAAGTGTGGCTTTCATGGCAATTCTCCATGAAAGATCTTAGAGAAACCTCCTACATACTAGGTCTTCGACTCTATAGAGATAGATCAAAGAGGATAATAGGATTTTCCCAATCTGTTTATAGTAACAAAATAGTCAAGAGATACAGCATGGAGAACTCCAAGAAAGGAAATGTTCCTTTCAGGCATGGAGTCACTCTCTCCAAGGGTATATCTCCCAAGACTTCCGAAGAGATTGAGGGCATGAAAGAGGCTCCTTATGTCTTAGCCGTAGGGAGCATCATGTATGACATGCTTTGCACTCGTCCTAACATTTCTCAAGCAGTGAGTGTGGTAAGTAGATACCAATCTAACCTAGGGTAGGAGCATTGGACCACTGTGAAAAACATACTACAATACATTCGAAGGACAAAAGAGTTTTGTCTGGTATTTGATGGTAATTCACTACAAATCCAAGGGTATACTGATGTCAAATTCCAGTTATATCCAGATGATAGAAAGTCTACATTTGGTTATATCTTCACGATAGGATCATGTGTTGTATGCTAGAAAATCAACAAATAGGGGTCCATCGCAGATTTCACAACTGAAGCCGAATACATTTCCGCAAGTGAAGATGCCAAGGAACACATTTGGATGAAAAAGTTCATTCAAGAATTAGGAGTAGTTCCATCTAGCACAACCCCCATTCCATTATTGTGTGACAACACTGGAGCTATTGCTCAAGCTAGGGAGCCACAAGCCCACTACAAGTCGAAGTACATCGAGAGGAAGTACCATGTACTGTAGGAGATAGTTGGAAGGGGGGATGTCCTGATTTAGAAAGTAGCATCAGCGGAAAATGTAGAGACCCATAGACTAAGCTACTAATACAGAAAGTGTTTGAGAAACACGTGGAATTTATGGAACTCCGGCTTGTAACCGATTGGACCTAAGTGCAAGTGGAAGCTGTTAGATAGTTATGCCCTTATACATAATGATGTGTGTGGTTCCCTGAATGTTAGGACACGTAACCAACATGTTTATTTCATAACCTTTATTGATGATTATTCACAGTATGGTTACGTGTACTTAATGAGACATAAGTCTGAATCTTTTGAAAAGTTCAAAGAATTCAGACAAGAGGTCGAGAAACAGTTAGGGAGAGAAATTAAGACCCTTCGATGAGATCGAAGTGGCGAGTATCTCTCTGACGAATTTAGGGACAACTTAAAGGACAATTAGATAGTATCATAACTAGCTCCTCCTACTATACCATAGTTAAACAGTGTGTCAGAAAGGAGGAACCAGACTTTATTGGATATTGTCCGATCACTTCTCATGCACTCAGAGCTACCCACATCATTTTGGGGTTACGTGATGAACCATGTTCCAACCAAATCCATTTTGAAGACTCCCTATGAGCTTTGGACCAGCAAGAAACCAAGTGTAAGACACTTGTAGATTTGGGGTTGTCTGGCACATGTCAAAAGAACTACTGCTGACAAATTGGAATCCAAGACTAGTCACTACTTATTTATAGGCTACCCCAAGGGCTCTGTGGGTTACTTATTCAATGATTAAAAAAAGCAAAAGGTGTTTTACAGTCGAAATGCCTACTCAAAAAAATAGTACATCCTAGATAATAATCATTAGGAAATTGTTCTTGATGAGGAGAGCCTAGGAGTAGTGGGAGATGTCCCACCAGCTCCAGAAAATAACCAACCTGGGAGATCTACCCGGGATTCCAGGCCTCCAGTTCATTTTGGCTAAGACTAAGAAAGTTACTTGGTGGAAGCCACGACCAGTGAGGAGGATCTTGTGAATTATACGGAAGCTATATTGGACATAGATTCCTTGAAGTGGGTTGATACCATGAGAGCTGAGATGGACTCAATAGAGACCAATGGAATTTGGACTCTAGTAGATCCGCCTCATGGGGTAAAGTCAATTGGATGAAAATGGATCTATAAAAGGAAGAAGGGCCCCGATGGCAAAGTTGAGACCTACAAGGCTCATCTTATGGCGAAAAGGTATATACTTAGAAAGAGGGAATCGATTATGAGGAAACCTTCTCGCCTGTGGTCATGCTTTAATCCATTAGGATCCAATTACCTATAACAGCATACCATAACTACGAGATTTGGAAAATGGATGTCAAAACTTTGTTCCTGAATGGAGATCTTACTAAAGATATCTATATGCAGCAACCACAAGGTTTAATAACTGCATGTCAGGAACACATGGTATGTAAACTCAATCGATCCATATAAGGACTTAAGCAAGCTTCTATGAGTTGGAATATCCGGTTTGACTCTACCATCAAACAGTTTGGCTTTGAGCAAAATCTGAAGAAACCCTGTGTCTATAGGAAAACCAATGGCGATAAGGTTACGTTCTCTGTTCTGTATGTAGATGGCATTCTACTCATTGGAAATGATGTAGGAATATTAACTACAGTGAAAGTGTGGCTTTCACAACAATTCTCCATGAAAGATCTTGGAGAAGCCTCCTACATACTAGGTCTTCGACTCTATAGAGATAGATTGAAGAGGATAATAGGATTTTCCCAAGATCCCGAAGAGATTGAGGGCATGAAAGAGGTTCCCTATGCCTCAGCCATAGGGAGCATCATGTATGCCATGCTTTGCACTCGTCCTAATATTTCTAAGGCAGTGAGTGTGGTAAGCAGATACCAATCTTACCCAGGGCAAGAGCATTGGATCATTGTGGAAAACATACTAAAATACCTTTGAACAACAAAAGAGTTTTGTCTGGTATTCGATGGTAGTTCACTATAGATCCAAGGGTATATTGATGCCAATTTTCAGTCAGATCCAGATGATAGAAAGTCTACATCTGGTTATATCTTCACTTTAGGATCGTGTGATGTTTGTTGGAAAAGCAGCAAACAGTGGTCCACCGCATATTCTGCAATTGAAGCCGAATACTAAGGAAATCGTTTGGATGAAGAAGTTCATTCAGGAATTAGGAGTAGTTCCATCCAGCACATCACCCATTCATTCAAGAATTAGGAGTAGTTCCATCCAGCACATTACCCATTCCATTGTTGTGTGACAACATTGAAGCCATTGCTTAGGCTAAGGAGCCACGAGCCCAGTAAAAGTCAAAGCCAATCACGGGGGAGTACCATGTATTGCGGGAGATAGTTGGAAGAGGGGATTTTCTGATTTAGAAGTTAGCATCAGCGGAAAATGTAGCAGACCCATTGACTAAGTGATAGTTATAAATATAACCCTAGCAAGTGCACTAGTTATCAAGTAGTATAAAAAAATCATACCCATGAGGATTTAACAAAATAAGTATTTGAATTACAGCCTTCCCTAATTATTTGGACAATCGAATTTTAGATTTGAGAATAAAAATTAATGAAAAAGCAGAAAAAGGAAAATAAGAGCATAAGTAACAATGCTGAAGCATGTAACGATTGGTTGAACTCGCTAGGGATTTCAATCCACCTAACCATTCCAATGAATATTAATAGATGAGATTATCTAAGATAATTTGTCATTCCCATAAACTGAAGTCTTTCCAATTTTATTTAATATTCTCTCTCGAGATATACTAAAACTACTTCTATCAAGTAACCCCTCGATCTCTTGACTAGAGTTTTCAAGATAGAAGCACATTAAGTCCAAGGAAAAACTATTACATTCAAATGAATCATGTGTATATACCCCTATATACCATTCAATTTACACTATGAATTATGTGGTCAGCTCTGTGAATTCCTCTCTCGATTCATTCACATACGCCTAATCATTTAAGAGATGGTCACTCCTAATAGCATTAAGCAAGATAATTCATAGACTATATGGAAATCACGATCTTGAATAAATCAGAATAAAAATATATTCATTGATATGATTAGGCTTTCCACAACCCTAACTACAGATAAATTAGTTTATACTAGCAAAAATAAAACAAACAAGAGGAAAGAAAGAACTCATAGTTTCGCCCTTGGAGTTGAGATCTCCTCTTCTCCTTTCCACCACCTCCTTCTTGCAGACTCCTTGCTTGATAGTTGGATTGCTCTTCTGCTTCTTGATGCCTCTCAAGTTTGCCTCCAACCCCTTTATATAGTTTAAAGGGAGGGGGTGGTCTCCTACTCTTTCTTGAAGTTATTCTCTCAAAAATAGAAAGTCCTAGTCTAATCCTACACTTATCTCTTTATCTAATGAACTGAATCTCTTTATCTTTATGGGATTACATCATAAATTTAGATCTAATAAGACTCTTCTCAGTTTCTTGTTCTTAGATTCGTATTAGACCTCCTCTACGAATTGGGCTGCTGCTAGGCTTTTCTGCAAGTTGGGCTTTAGCTGCGAATTGGGTCTTCTTACGAATTTGCCCCAACTTCGGTCTAGGATTTGACTTCGATGCATGCCAAATCTGTGAAAGCCCAAAACATGAAAGTTCTTTGCTCCTGATGCCTTCTTTCATGCTCTAAACTGAAATACAAGAAATATGAGTCCAATTAAGTACTAATTAACTATGCAAGACAGAATATTTGGGGATAAAAATGTGATAAATTCTACACTCATCAAATCCCCCCATACTTAAACTTTGCCCATCCTCGAGCAAGACAAAACTCAAGCAAAAAATAAAACAGGAACAAGCTAACTATTTAATGATGTTTAAACTCAACTCTCTTTCATCTTTTTTCACAATTATTCTAGGTTAACTATTGTAAACCGTTAAATCAACACAACCAATTCATACACGACTCATTCATCAATCACTCCAATTCTTGCTATTACAAACCAGGTAGTAAACTAGGGAAAACATATTTATCTCCTCTCTCTCTTTTTTTTCTATTTGGTGGAAGTGAGTGCATTTTATGCTCCATCTCACTACTAGGATTACTTGGTCAATAGGTGCATTTTATGATCCATCCTACTGTTTGAATTGCTGGCTAGTAGGTGCATTTTATGCTCCATCCTACTATTGAATTACTTGACTGGTAGGTGCATTTTATGCTCCATCCTACCAAAAATATTCACCCTATTTTCTTAAACCTGAATTTAGGACTAGCTTAACTGGAAATGGCTTTAGATAGGTCATGTACTTCTTAATTGTACCTCATTACTAGGTACAAGAATTTTCCCATAATGTTTCAATTGATTCCCAAAGAGTTGAGTCTTTTTTTTTGAATAAATCATAAAAATACGACCTAAATCAAAATTTAAAACACAACCTAAATTCTAACCTAAATCCTAAATCCCCTCCCCCACACTTAAAATATACATTGTCCCCAATGTGAGGTTAAATGCAAAGAAAGGGCAGAAAAACTAAACTAGAAATGTAAAAAGAAAAAGAAAAAAATAAAGTTCCCTATCATAAACCGGATCCTCTAACTCTCATGGTTGCAACTTTCGGTTTGCTCCCCTTCCATCCGTCATGGGCGGATTCAAATATGGAATAGGGGCTTGCAAAACAGAGGGTAACAGTCACTTATTAGAAATCGGCAACATCATATAATGAGCATTACCTTGTCTTGGCTTGGACCCTTCTTGACCAGCCTTCGAATTGTTCAAAACCTCCTTAAATTCCTCATCCAAGTTATCATTAAAAACTCTTTCAGGGTAAGGGAGAGGAAGTTTAATAGCATCTAAACTCAATTTAGTTATAGTCCCATCATTCTCCTTTTGTAGATCGGCCACATCAACTTCCTTATCATCTTTCTGGATTTCATCAATTGTCTTCCCACTTCTTAAGGCTATGGTGTTTACTTGCTCTCTAGGATTCTTCTCTATGTTGCTGGGTAGCCATCCCTCTTTTCTTTCCGACAACAAATTTACAATCTGCCCCATTTGAACTTCTAAGTTCTTGATCGATGCTTCCTATTCTTAGAATCTTGCTTCAGTAGCATTGATGAACTTAGAAATCATCTCTTCCAAATTACTCTTTTTTTCTTGTGGGGGCGGCTGTTGTTGGAATCCCATGACTGCATTTTGCTGATTGTTGCTCCATGAAAAGTTTGGATGATTCCTCCACCCTAAGTTATATGTGTTTGAATAGGGATTGAAATTCGACCTGCCAGCATGAGAGATAAAATTAGCATTCTCATGTGAAGTAAAAGGACTACCTAATGGACAATCAGAATTAATATGTCCTATTTGACCACAAAAATCACATGGGGTGCTAGATGATGTATTAATTACTGCAATATTAAAAGTATCCAATTTCTTATTCAGATTAGCAAGTTGAGAAGATATGGCTGCAAGGGAATCGATGTGGTGTACTCCCCTCTGATTGGTGCGGTCATTACTCCATTGGTAGTTGTTTGATACCATATCTTCCACTAGATCATAGGCTTCCTCTGGAGTTTTACTCATGATTGTGCCTCCTGCAGCTGCACCGATAATGGAGTGATTAGATGGAGTAATACCATTATAAAAAGTTTGAAGTTGATGCCAAACTAGTGATCCATGGTAAGGATACTTCCTAAGCATCTCTTTAAATAAAGAGCAAAATCCAAATTAACCAAGGTTAATAAGTTCTAATATTATTTTAGGATTAAATCCCTAGCAACGGTGCCAAAAACTTGATAGCTATAAATATAACCCGAGCAAGTGCACTAATTATCAAGTAGTATAAAAATATCGTTCCCACGAGGATTTAACAAAATAAGTATTAGAACTAGAGCCTTCCCTAATTATTTAGACAATCAAATTTCAGATTTGAGAATAAGAACTAATGAAAAAGCAGAAAAAGGAAAACAATAGCATAAGTAACAATGTTGAAGTATGTAATGATTGGTTGAATTCACTAGGCCTTTCGGTTTACCTAACCATTCCAATGAATATTAATGGATGAGATTATCCAAGATAATTTGTCATTCCCATAAGCTGAAGTCTTTCCAATTTTATTTAATATTCTCTCTCGAGATATACTAAAACTTCTTCTATCAGGTAACCCCTCGATCTCTCGACTAGAGTTCTCAAAATAAAAGCGCATTAAGTCCAAGGAAAAACTATTATATTCAGATGACTCATGTGTATATACCCCTATATACCGTTCAATTCACACCATGAATTATGTAGTCAGTTATGTGAATTCCTCTCTCGATTCATTCACATACGCCTGATCAATTAAGAGATGGTCACTCCTAATAGCATTAAACAAGATAATTCATAGACTATATGGAAATCACGATCTTAAATAAATCAGAATAAAAATATATTCATTGATATGATTAGACATTCTACAACTCTATGTATAGATAAATTAGTTTATACTAGCAGAAATAAAACAAACAAGAGGAAAGAAAGAACTCATGGTTTCGCCCTTGGAGTTGAGATCTCCTCTTCTCCTTGCTGCCACCTCCTTCTTGCAGACTTCTTGTTTGATAGTTGGATTGCTCCTCTACTTCTTGATGCCTCTCTAATCCTTCCCCTACCCCTTTATATAGCTTAAGGGGAGGGGGTGGTCTCCTACTCTTTTTTGAAGTTAATCTCTCAAAAATAGAAAGTCATAGTCTAATCCTACTCTTATCTCTTTATCTAATGAACTTAATCTCTTTATCTTTATGGGATTGCATCATAAATGTAGATTTGATAAGACTCTTCTCAGTTTCTTGTTCTTGGATTCATATTAGATCTCCTCTGCAAATTGGGCTGCTACCAGGCTTTTCTACAAGTTGGGCTTCAGCTGCAAATTGGGCCTTCCTAGGAATTTTCCCTGACTTTGGGCTCGGATTTGACTTCGATGCAGGCCGAATCTGCAAAAGCCCAAACATGAAAGTTGTGGATTTTTCTATTATCTATTCAATGAGTATTGAATCAGCCTAATCGGAGTTTGGATACATGAGTTAGGCCCAGGTTACTGAACAGTGCCAAAGTTGTGAAAAATCATCCAATTTGCCTTTCTTTGCTCCTGATGCTTTCTTTCATGCCTTGAACCAAAATACAAGAAATATGAGTCCAATTAAGTACTAATTAAGTATGCAAGATAGAATATTTGGGGATAAAAATGTGTTAAATTCTACTCTCATCACTAAGCCACTAACACAGAAAGTGTTTGAGAAATACGTGGAAAGTATGAAACTCTGGCTTGTACCTGATTGGACCTAAGTGCAAGTGGGAGTTGTTAGATAGTTATGCCTTTAGCTCCAATAAGATTCATTACCTTTTTGACATTTATTGTGAATGAATAAAAGTACATAATTGATTCATGTCATTGTGGTGTGTTTTCTGTGTGTTACCCTTAAACTAGACACTTAATGAGACTTGTGTTAGTTTAGAATCTTTACAGCTGTTGGATAGATCTGGGGAGATCTATCCTACCAAGGTTGACACTGATGTGCCACCAAGTTGGTTGGGGTGGCTTGTCTCAACTGCCAGGGTGAGACCTGAGGTACATGTAGTGTGGGTTTTCTTTAAACTTTGAACCGGACCACAATTCCAGTGTTGCCCTAGACCTTGGAGATAGATGGGTAAAATTGGAATGTCACACCTGACCCCAAGACTCAATTATGATACTGCACTAGGTGTCGGATTGGACTGTCTTTGATGTGCCAATCAGTGAGACCCTTATAGGGGTCAAAACTTGGGTATGTTGGGACAATTTGAGAATTCATCTGAGTGGGTGATCATAGTGACAGGATCAGCCCCTTTGTCGGACAAATTGAATGGTCAGGGATGCACTCTCTCTAATGGAAACCTAAACTATCGGCAGTTGATTTCAACCGTTGAAATTTGTTTTGCAAAATATATTTATACAAAGATATACAAATATATATATATATATATTATGGTTTTGAAAATGTTTGCAAAAGGTTTTAATTCCCAGGATCCATGTGAGTAGATAGTGCAACACTGTAATTGCAGTCAAGGGAGAGGTCTTCTCTTGTTGGATAGTATTTGATCATTTTGGGTTGAGATGTTAAATGTAAGACCATTGAGGGTAATACCTGATGGGCTAATCTTGCATATGCCCACAGTTCTTGGGTTTTCATAAGGTGGCTGGACCCAATGACCATTTAGTATAAATGTTGGGCCTGTTAAGAGCCCATGGTGATGGACTCAGGGGTTCACTGTCACCTATAGTGAATTCAGCTAGGCCTTCTAACAAAGGCTGGGCTGAACCCATGTGGCTGATGTGTAGATCAATGTTTGGGTCCCATGCCATACAAGGATAGCCAACTAGGCAACAGGGTAAGTGATTAAGTTAGCACATAGACTTAATGGGCATAAAGCCCATTTGAATTGGCTTAATAAGATTAATTAAAGAAGGGGCGGTTCCGAGATTTGGATCAGCTAATAGGATAAGTGATTACCTCTATCCACTCAAAGAGTTTGAGGGGCATGATACATTGCTACACTTTGATGAATTTTTAGGCTTCATTTGGAAGAGATGTAAATCAAGAACGATGTAAAAGTTTATGATGATTTGGTTGTGTCGGTGTTTGGACAAAGTGCAAATGAAAATCGACATAAAACCTCATTCTAGTTTAGATTTGTCAGCATTTGGATGGAGTGGAGTTTTACATCGTGGATCAATGTAAAACCTCATCACACGTAAAGTTTTACATTGGTTATTGATGTAAATACTAGATTGATAAAATCAATGTAAAACTTTACACTTTTCTTATCATGCTTTTCAATGTTTAAAGGCCACTTCCTCACACTTCAATGTAAAATGTCATCAATATACTTTTACACCAATTCCAATCGCAATCTTAAGGGGTTGTTGTTTCCCTTTTGATAGGCCAGGTCACTTTTAAATTTCCACTTGAAGTTGCATAGCGGACAAAATAGTATTATATAATTAATAATGAATTAATAAATGTTTTAGAATTATTATAAGGTGAAGGTTATTATATGGAGAGGCTCCATTTTTGTTTATATTAATATTAATTGAATGTATGTATCAAAGGAAAAAGATTTGTGAAAGAGAGAGAAGTAAGAAAAACGATTGATGGTTGTTTCCTGAGAATAACGTTTTCAAACATTTTAGTCATCTCATGAGGTTGATTACGCGCTATTCTTCAACTTGACTCAGTCCGGACTTACCCTTTAGAGACATGATCTGGTCCACGTGTCGTATGATTCCACGTGGAAAAGATAGATATATTGAGATTTTCTCATGGATCCAAAACTATATCTTATCAAAAATTCCTGGCAATGTCATTTATACAGCAATTATGGCCAGATTTGCTTTAGTAATCAGTAAGTAATTATTTTATATTATAATTAAAAGTTAAAATATCCAAAAAAACTAATTAGCCCAATCATCTGTTACTCGCAATCATCTTCTTCGGTCTCCTTTTCTCGATCGCCAAATTTCTCGTAGTCAATCAACAATGCGTTGGATCAGTATCGTACTTAATCATCTCTCGTAGTCTCCAACGAACGGCGTTCTTTTCAGTAAGGATATATATGGGCCAAAATTTATCATGATGCCCAAATCAGATGGTTATTAGGCTGATTCCTTTTTGGTGTAGATCTTGTGTCTTGATAGTTGACAAATATATTAATTTAGCGTGAAGGGTTCTGCTTTTAACTTGGTTTAGAGATGATTAAATTGCAAGGCTCATTAAGACATTTGGAAAGAACACAAAAAGGCTTAGTTTGGGGAGAGTGCAAATATTAATTTTGTTAGGCTGTGTTTGGAAAGATGCAAATAAGTGTAAATGCAAATGTGTAGAATGTAAAACAGTTCATATAAATTGGAAAGTTGGGTTAGTTTTGCACGGATGAATTTATCTTTTTACCAAACAGACATTTAATTGTAATGGATGCAAACATGAATTTCAATAAAGCATATGCTTTTTTTTTTATCAAAAGCCCAATTGAATGCAAATTTACTTCATTTTTATTGATGTACTTTTACATCTTATTATCGATGTAAATATGCATTGATATGTCATTTATCAATGCATAAATGTAATGTTGCCAAACACATGCAAAAAAGAACCAGAGTGCAAACTTACCTTGAACCAGGATTTACACTCCATTTATATCGTTTCCAAATGCAGCATTAAATGAAAAATATTGTATACCGTATTTCTCAACCTTGTATATATTTACACTTTTCCCAAACTCAGTTTAGAAAGAATACAAATACAAATTTGTAGAGTACAAACCTTGTATTTTGTTTTATTTTCTATACATTTGCACTGTACATATTTGAACTAAGCCTAACGTGCAACACAAAGGTACCAATGTAATGGTACGTACCCAGCTAACACAACCACACAAGATTTGAACAAGTTAAAATGGAAATAGAAATTTCTGAGTACAAATTACAATGTGATCAAATTGAATAAAATCGTATTTATTATTCTTAGCTTAATATATGTATATATAACCTCTAAAACTTGCCTTGAAAATTCCTTAATATTGACAAATCATCCTCAACAATGTGTATTGTATGTCTTACATGAAGGTCCAGAAGGTGTCACTGGGCCGCTTTGGAGAGACTGGAGTTGAAGCATAGTAACACCATTTGACCATCTGGGCTCTCCATCCAGTAGGGGTCTCGCTGCTGCAACTGAAAGAATGGTAGGATCCATCTAATGGACGCCATAAAGGTTGCGGAATGGGTGGGCGAATTTCAAAAATTTCCTACCTTCTCCCAACTGGGAATCATATTCCCAAAGTTAAGAATACAATATTCAAGGATCCTACTTGAACCATAATCAAACCAGATCTGTACCAAAAGATAAATGGGAGGAATATACCTAATCCGGAGAAGCAGTATCTCCCAAAGTTGGTGTTCACGCCCAAAGAATGCTCCAAGATCCGTTCCTGCTGAAGATGATACAGCTGTGAATGGAACAGAACCAGCAGGGTGCGTCCTACACACTGGATCCTTCACAAGAATCCTCAGGAAGTACTAAACACTGAATCCTTTTCATTCTTTCTTGCAAGACTGATGTCAAGAACAGATTTCTTGACTTTCTTCTCTGCAAAGATCTAATCTTGCAAAGGCAGATGGCGGCGGCAGGAGGAGATTTCCAAAACAAAAAGGCTGAACTGTTTTTCTGTTTTCTCTGGAGAGTATGAATCAGATCAGATCTGAATTCGTAGGAGGTATCCTATACCTCTTCAAGGTGGTTCGAAATCTCGTCCTTTCTTCTTGATTAAGAAAACCTCCTTTTTAGGAGTTATCCCAATCCAAATCAGTATTTGGATAGGGGATAATCTTAATCCTTTCTACAGATAGAGTTAGTTTACTCCTGATCTTATCAGGAGGTTACCAGATTCAAATCTAATTTGAATTTGGTCTCTTAGAGTGGATAAGGCTAAAAGGCCCAATCCTTTTACTAACTTTAATCTCAAATTCGCCCCATGAATGGGTGATCATATCAGCCCACCTCGAAATGGGCTTTTGGCCCACTAAGTGTTCAGTGTCTAATTACTTTCCAATCTGCTGCCCAGTTGGGCTTCTTTGTATGGCGTGGGACCCAAGCATTGATCTACACACCAGCCACATGGGTTCGGCCCAGCCTTTAAAACAAGGCCCATCCGAATTCACTGAAAAACTCAATGAACCCCTTGAGTCCATCATATGGACCCTATGGGCCCAACACTTACATTAAGTGGTCCCTGGGCCAAGCCATCTTATAAAAACCCAGGGACTGTGGGCAGGTGCAAGATTAGCCCATCAGGTATTATCCTCAATGGTCTTACACTTAACCTCTCAGCCCTTAATGATCAAGCACTGCCCGACAAGAGAGGACCTCTCCCTCGGCTGCAAGGTACAGTGCCGCACTCTCCTCTCACATGGATCCCGGGAATTAAAACCATTTGCAAACAATTCGAAATCGAACATATATATATATAAATATATTAATTTTGCAAAACAAAATTTCAACGATTGAAATCAACTGTCGGTAGTTTGGTTTCCATCAGAGAGAGTGCATTCCCGATCATTACCCTTTGTCCGACAAAGTGGCTGATTCTGTCACTATGATCACCCACTCAGATGAATTCTCAAACTACCCCAACATACCCAGGTTTTGATCCCCGCTAAGGATCTCACTGATTGGCATATCAAAGGCAGCCTGATCCAACACCTAGTGAAATGTCATAATCGAGTCTAGGGGTCAGGTGTAACTTTCTAGTTTTGCCCATCTATCTCCAAGGTCCAGGGCAATACTAGAAATCTGGTCTGGTTCAAGGATTCAAGTAATCCCATACTGCATGTGCCTCGGGTCTTACCCTGATGGCTGAGACAGGCCATCCCAACACTTGGTGGCACACCAGTATCAGCCTTGGCAGGATAAATCTCCCCAGACTTATCCAACGGCTGTGAACATTTAAAACTAACATGAGTCTCTATAAATGTCCAGTTTTAGGGTTTTACACAGAATTAAACCAAACAACATGAATCAAACATGCACTTTATTTATTTCCTCTAAATAACAAAAGTACATCAAATCAGATTGAAGCTAAGGGCATACAAAACTGTCTAACAGCAACCACAAGGAAAAAATAAAGCAAGATGATGAGGAGAGTGATTTCATTAGCTCTGCACACATTTCTTCTGCCGTGACAACCCATTTGTTGTTAGTTGTTATCAACAAATAAACTGTTTCCTCCAAAATAGTGCGGATTTAAATAATGTAAGCTATAGATGAAATTTTTCTTTGCAGAGGGGATTTGTGTAGAGGAGATATTAAGAATTCTGGGAGGATGTTATGTGTGTGGATGATAAGAATTTGAATGAAGAGATTGGCTATATATAGATTTGGTTCCTCGGATTTTGCCCGGGAATTATTAATGTTTTAGGAAAACTGGGTCTAGTACGAAGCTTTGAGTCTCTGATGAAAACCAAATTGTGGGTTTGGGGTTAAGACATTCTTCCTCTTTTACTTTTTTATTTTTTTACTTGTCAGAAAAGTGGGTTAAGATGCTCTTCCTCTTTGAGTTTGAACGGTATATGGTGGAGGGTGATTTGACCCGACCTCCTTAGAAGGCGATACATGGATGTGATCCAACGTAAGCAATAGCTCATCATGAAAGCCTGGCTATGACTGAGTAACGAGCTCGTTAAGGTCCTTGCAGGACAGCTCGCTACATTACAGCTCACCACAGATTGAGCTCGCTACAGCGTAAAGACCCTGGTATGTGGAAAGGGAATACTCCAAGCCAAGTCTATCCCATCTCGCAAGCTGAGAGAATCAACTCACTCCAATACTTATGCAAGAAAACTGCCCCAAAGGCAACCTCGAGCAGAATCACCTCGGAACACATCCAGGAGCTCGCTATAAGGCAGCTCGCTATGGGATAGCTCGCTACAGGGCAGCTCGCTATGGGATAGCTCACTACAAAGCAGCTTACTGTTAAGCGACGCGACGTTCTCAAGAAGCTTCTTATCTGATGAGACCATACTCATCAGATTGCATCACATGTCCTGACTGACGTGTCTGTCCTTTCTGGGTTGTGTGTCTCATCCGATTGTGTAGTACTCTGCAACAGTTACCTGCGCAGCCCTGGCAAATAATGGCTGCACAAAGGGCCAGTGGCGGTTACGCCCGATTTGACAAGAACATCTGCATTTAAAGGCCCCAGGGTCGAAGGGGCAAAGGAATCTAGAATTTTACTGATCTAGCACTATCTGCACTCTTAGCTCTCTTTGCATCCTTTACAGCTCTCTCGAGTGTTCTAACTTAAGCATCGGAGTATTCCTATTGGGCAAGCTCCCCGGGAATCCTTCACCTTCCTCTTCTTAGGTACCGTCCACGCCAGGAAGGAGCCAAGTGTCCGCCAGCTAGCAGTGCCCGGATTGCGCTGTATCATTTGGCCCCATCTGTGGGAATGCTTCAAAAAGGCCTCCCTCTAATCTCTGCAACTTTCTCTAAGAACTCAACATTCATGGACTCCTCTAGTAATGTCAGACGTGGTGCCGAACGCTTCAGGGGATCAACCCCAGCTCCCCACTGTTTGCATTGGATAGTTCACCGTCCCCCTCTCTGTGGATGGAGTTCCCAGCCTGAATGTGCCTCTGACAGTGGCACCTATGAATGCGAGCCATGAAACCTTCCGTAGTTCCCCCAGTGAGCAACCAAAACCAGCTCGAGGACCTGGTGTAGTGCATGCGAGCCATGAAAGCTTATATGCAACAGTTCAAGCAGTTTCAACTCTACCAGCAGCAAGTGCTGCACCAGGCTTCTCTGTACCAGTACCAACAATAGTTCACTTCACTGCCTCAGGCCCAACAGCCGCTTCCCCCTCAACATCCGGCCATGAAACAAGCCAAGCCCTCCCATCGGAGTGAACGTCCTCACCGGGGAGAGGACTCTCAAACCCAGAACCCTTCCAAAACCCAAGCCTCGTCCCATGGCAGGAAGGAGAGACCAGTCACCCCCGCCTCATAGCTTGTAGGCCGGTCAGGGGCCTCCCATCCGGTCAAGCCCGCATCGCCTCAGTACTCTCAATTCGACCTCCCACTCGTAGAAAACCAGTTTGAGGTCCTAGCCGCAGATTACAGGCAGGGCCCTTCGGCTCACAACTATCATCAGTAGTCTGAGCCCATCGAGCTCGGTAATACTAAATCAAGTAACACCAACGCCGAGCCAACGAAGCAGTAGTGGTGGCACCGACGAGCTCGCCGATCTGCTACCCGCGTCCAGCCTGAGCTCAGGGGTATGGAGGAGGTAAGCTTAGATAAAGTAAAAGCTACTCCTCTCCTTTCAGTTCCTTCCCCTCTATCGCCAAAACTTCTTGTTGTCCCTATGCCAAAGGACTTCAAGCTCCCTCCCCTGGATAAGTATGATGGATCCTTCGATCCAAACGGCCATGTTGATGCCTTCCAGTCCCGGATGCACCTGGCAAGGGCCAGTGAATCCTGTATGTGTGTGGCTTTCTCCACCACCTTCAAAGGGGTGGCTCGCACATGGTACCAAAACCTTGCGCCTGGATCAATAAGAAGCTGGGTGCAGTTCGTGCAAGTCTTCGTCTCCTTTGCATAGTCCAGAAGGAAGGGGAGTCCATTCGGAGTCATATCAAGTGGTTCAATGACATTTGTTTGCAAATACTCGATCTGGACCCGTAGTTCATCTCACCACGACCAACTGAGGCATTACCCATAAAGAATTCAAGTGGCATGTGGTTGTTAATCAGCCCAAAACTGTAGTCGAGTTCCTCAAGCTTGCATATTAGTTTATAGGGACAGAGGAGGAAATCAACCAGAAGAATGCAACTGTGCTCGAGAAGAGAAAAAGGGAAGGCGAGTCCTTGATTCAAGGGGACAAAAAGAAGAAAAAAGACCCAGCTTGGGGGGCAAGGCCGAGTCAGCCTTTCCGAGCTCCAGTAGCAGAAAGAAAAGACTACATGCCCCTGAACACAAAGCGGGCCGAGATACTTATGGCAATCAAGGATGCCCCGTATGTGAAGTGGCCACCTCGGCTAAAGGTAGATCCTAGTATAATTAATAAAAATTTGTATTGTAGTTTCCATAAAGACCACGGTCATAGCACCAAAAATTGTAAAAACCTCCATGATGTGATAGAGGAGCTCATCTGTCGTGGATACTTGAGAAATTTTGTACAAAATAATAATAATAATAAACCAGGTCGACAGGGGGAGCAGAGTAGAGATGCTCCCTGATGTGTGGCTCATTATGACACTAGCAAGTGCACTAGCCGCTCAAGTAATAGAGTAGTGAGTAGAGTATCGTTCCCACGAGGATTTATGTAGCAACTACTAGTAATAAATCAGTCTACTATTATCTGATCAGCCGAAATGTAAAACTAATGAAAAACTAAAATTAAAACTACAAAGTTATTTCTAACACATTGGGCCAAACACCTTGTATGCAAGTGAGGAGATAGGCTAAAGATGCATAGAAAAATAAATTCAGCAACTAGTTTTCTAAGCAATTCTAGTAGAATAAGATTCAGCCTTGGTTTGGTGAAATCCCAAAGCAATGAACAACCTCTCTTGAGCACATGTTCAATCTATGCATGAGTGATGGTTCTTTTATCTCTAGCAAGAATCTAATCCCCATGCATGCATTCAGATCTAGCAATTCTAGGGCTTCATTTCAACTGGATGATCATCAACTCAGCTAAATGAATACCAACCAAATTGTGCAAGTTATCTCTAACCTTGCACTCAATTCAGCTCTTGATTGGAAAATCTGAATTCTTAGTCTTTCTCAAGCACTCTAGGAATTCCAAGAAAGATGAACAATTTGGCCAGATTGAATTAAAGCTACCAGAATTCTTTCTCAAGTAATTCAAGTATTACAAGTTCATGATCTGAAATCACAGATTTGATTTTAAAGAATAGCAGTTCAGATCTCACTATTTCATGATCTGAATTTACAGATCTGAGATTGGAAAATAGCAATTCAGACCTTGTAAATTCATGATCTGAAATTTCAGATCTGAGATTTCAGACTAGAAGTTCAGCCAACAATCCACAATTAAAATTCCAAACAAGAAACTTCAAGATTGAATCTACTTTACTCGAATGAACTTAGAAAACAAATTACAGAATTGAATTTACATAAAACAAGCTTTGATTACAGCAAGAAAGGAAAATTTGATGGAGAAATTACATAAGTCTTAATTGAATTCGATTACCAAATGGTGCAGATATCAAGTGAGGATGAAACCCTTGATCTCCAATTGCTTTCTCCCCCTTCGAATTCAGTTTCTTCTTCTCTTGAAGTTGCTTGTTCCTCCTCTCTTCTCCTCTCTTGCGCCTATCTCTCTCTCTTTTTCTCTCTTAGAACAAAAGCTCAAGGAGAGTTTGAAATCAGATGTTGGACCCTTTTTCCCTCTTTAGAGGCCTCCTTATATAGGCTTTCAAGGAAGCTCTTGCCTCTTCTTGAAGTCTCTAGAATTGGGTATATTACACCCCTCATGAACCTTCAAGAGTGCTCCCTCCTTTTCTTCAAGAAACTTCTAGGAGTTGCCGCCCCTAACTCCCTTTGGGCTGCTATTTGGGCTGCAACTTAGCTTTCTTTTGAGCACATGTAGGCTGCACTGTAGGCTATTCTTTGGGTTGAAACTGGGCTAGGCCAAAATTTCCTTCTTGCTAGGCTTCTTCCCTTGAGTTTTCCAAAGAGTTAGCTTGCCTTACTTGGGCCAAATGGAAACTCCCTTGCTCTCAAGGCTGGGTTGGGCTGAACTTGATAAATTTTGGGCTTTCTTTTCTTGCTTTTGCCTTCTTTTTCTCCAGTTGGCTGCCCCTGAAATCTTTATTGCAATTAAGCTAAAAATAGGGCAAAATCTAATTAAACTGGCATAAAATTTCATGCAAAAACCTCATAAAAAATATAGATAAATTATAGGTTCATCACTCCCGAATCCAGCAGGTAGGCAAAGCAACCGTAGAGGTAGCCCCTTGAAGAGAGACCAGTTTGGGGGACTATCCACGTGATCGTCAGAGGTTCGATTGTCACGGGCTGTACCACAGCTGCAGCTCGGACATCAGCTTGCGAGACTGCCAGGGAAGAACGGAATCCCCCAAAGCAGCCAAGGACAGAAGACCCGATCTTCTTCACAGAGGACGACGTGTGCGGGGTCTACTACCTCCATGATGATGCGCTCATCATAAAGATAAAGATTAATGACTTTGAAGTTAGGCATGTCCTCGTCGACTTTGGCCGCTCAGCAGATATCATCTTCAAAGTAGCATTCGGCCAGCTCTAGCTCCAAGAAAGTGACCTGAAGCCTGTGAATACTCCCCTAGTAGCTTCAGCGAGAGGAAGTCAGGCCCCAAGGAAGGATTACAGTACCTGTGGAAGTCGGCACCTGGCCTAGCATAGTGAGGCTCCACCATGACTTCTTAGCCCCAAAGCGATGGAGGGTAGTCGACGAGGAAGTCGGGAAGCTCCTCGTAGCCAACTTTATCAGGGAAATCCATTACCCAAGCTGGGTGGCCAACCCTGTACTGGTAAAAAAGGCTAATGGTAAATGGCGCATGTGCGTCAACTACACCGACCTGAATTGAGATTGCCCAAAGGACTGCTTCCCACTCCCCAGGATCAACCGTTTAGTGGACGCGACCTCAGGGCATGAGTTGCTGAGCTTCCTAGATGCCTATTCGGGCTACAACTAGATCAGGATGGACCCAGCTGATGAAGAAAAGACTGCCTTCATAACCGAGCTCTGTTTGTACTGTTACAAGGTTATGCCCTTTGGGTTGAAAAATGCTGGGGCAACCTTTTAGAGACGTGAATAAATTATTTGAGCCATTGATTGGTAGAAAAATAGAATGCTATGTAGACAACATGGTCGTCAAAACCCAATTTTTGCATGATTTAATACAAGACTTGCATTTAGTTTTTGAAATTTTGCATAAATTTAACATGAAATTGAACCCCAATAAGTGTGTCTTCGGTGTCATCTCGGGTAAATTCCTGGGGTACATCGTTAATCGGCATGACATTGAGGTCAACCCAAATAAAATAAAGGCCATTTTAGACATGAGACCACCCCAGAAACTGAAGGAGGTTCAGAGGCTAAATGGCCGAATAGCTGCTCTGAGCCACTTAATGTCCAAGTCGGTAGACCACTACCTGCCTTTCTTTAAGTTAATTAAAAGAAAAGGTTTTGAATGGACTGAAGAGTGCCAGCTCACATTCGACGAGCTCAAAAGGTACCTCACTAGTATACCGGTCTTAACATGGCCCGAGGAGGGTAATGTTTTAGAACTATACCTCTCGGCAATGACGAGGTGGTTAGCTCGGTACTGATAAAAGAGGTAGATCGGGTCCAATGACCTATCTACTATGTTAGTAAAGTATTGTAGGGAGCAGACACGAGATATCCAGAGATAGAAAAGTTGGCCTATGCACTAGTTATTGCAGCCTGGAAGCTCCGTCCGTACTTCCAAGCTCACACTATCATCGTCCTCACCAAAAAACCTCTGAGGCAAGTTCTACTCAAGCCTGAGGTCTCCAGTAGACTAACAAATGGGTCGTTAAGCTCAGTGAGTACGACCTCCAATACAAGCCGCGAACTGCTATCAAGGCCCAAGCCTTGGCAAACTTCGTTGCGGAATGCACTTTCAAATCCGAGGTCCCTAGGCCGGTCAAGCACGAGGACCCCAGCTTGGGCGAGCCCGAAGTTCCCAGACTGGTTGAGCTTGAGCACCGTGAGGTAGAAACTAGTGCAGTATCTCTCCTAGTTCGGCCAAGTACGAACTGGGATGAGGAGCCCTGGATCCTTCATGTAGATGGCTCGTCAAACCAGTAGGGCAGTGGAGCCAAAATCATTCTATATGGCCCAAGTGGCACAAAACTAGAGTACGCACTACGCCTCGAGTTCACGACATCCAATAATGAAGTGGAGTACGAGGCATTAATAGTCGGACTGGCTCTAGCCAAGGAAGTGAAAGCCAAGCATATTGTCATCTGCAGTGATTCCCAAATCATTGTCATTCAAGTCACAGGCGAATACAAAGCTCGCGAACCAACCATGATCCCCTACTTAGCCAAAGTAAGAGAAGCTCTGCTCAACTTCCTATCACACTTCATCAAGCAAATCCCGAGATCGGAGAATGCTGAGGCCGATGCCTTGTCCCAGTTAGCTAGCACCAGTGATAATACCATAAGAACCGTGTACATAGAGAACCTGCCTCGGCCTAGCATTATCGG
Source organism: Nelumbo lutea (assembly GCF_056320005.1). Lineage (NCBI taxonomy): Eukaryota > Viridiplantae > Streptophyta > Magnoliopsida > Proteales > Nelumbonaceae > Nelumbo > Nelumbo lutea. The sequence goes on along the minus strand of NC_142684.1, from coordinate 165,076,942 downwards.
GGGGGCAGAGGAGGTCACTCCTATCGTTCAAGCAGAGCCGAGTTGGATTGATCCGCTCGTGAGCTTCCTGCTACACGGGACCCTCCCTATAGACCACAATGCCACCAGAAGGGTAGAGCGTCAGGCAGCCAAATATGTCATAATAAATGAATGGCTGTATTGAACATCTTACACACTCCCCTACCTGAGTTGCTTGCGACCTTCCGAATCCGAGCTCGTGCTTCGCAACACTCATGAGGGCCTGTGCGGCGGACACTTAGGGTAGGGCCCTTGTCCAAAAAGCGCTACGACAGGGGTACTACTGGCCAACAATGAAAGCAGATGTGATCGAGCTCGTCAGAAAGTGTGACAAGTGCCAGAAGCATGTCAATATCCACCACCAACCTGCCACCGACCTGATGTATCTCACTAGCCCGTGGCCTTTCACACTGTGGGGGATCGATATACTTGAACCGTTTCCACTAGCGACAGGACAGAGGAGGTTCTTAGTGGTAGCAGTTGATTATTTCACTAAGTGGATAGAAGTTGAACCTCTCGTAACAATCACAACTCAGAACGTGTAGTACTTCTTTTGGAAAAGTATAGTGTGCCACTTCGGGTTACCTCGGGTACTGATCTTTGACAACGGTAAGCAGTTCGAGGACATTAAATTCCAGAACTGGTGCCAAAACATGAAAATTCGATAGAACTTTACCTCAACCACACACCCTCAAGCAAACATCCAAGGGGAAGTCACGAATAGAGCTATCCTCCGTGGACTGAAGGCACGCCTGGACCGAGCTAAATGACTATTGGCAAATGATCTACCCAGTGTTCTATGGGCTTATCAGACCACAGTGAAGACCACTACAGGCGAGACTCCCTTCAACCTCACCTACGGCATTGAAGCAGTCATCCCAGTCGAGATCGAGGTTCCCTCGCTATGACTAGAAGCGTTTGATGACAAGGCAAACAATGACGAGCTACGCACCAACCTCGACCTACTTGACGAAGTACGGGACCTCACATATATTAGGACTGTAGCCTACCAGTAGAGAGTAGCTCGGTACTATAACGCCAGGGTCAAGAAGTGGAACTGCCGCGTCGGTGACCTGGTGTTGGCAAGCTCAGGCCAAATTGGGAAGGACCCTACCGAGTAAAGCGAGTGCTCGAGGAAGGAACATATGAGCTCAAAACCCTAGAAGGGAAACAAGTACCTCGTGCATGGAATATTGTCAACTTAAGGCAATATTACCTATAAACTACTGAGTAGACCGTGAGTCACTCCCATAGCCTAAGGGCCAAAATGCCGAGCTAACAAAGACCTTGGTGCGGTAAGACCTAGTCGCCTCTATGGCATGGGCGAACTCTAAGAGTGGACTATAATTCACTCCCTTAGCCTAAAGGCTAAAACGCTAAGCTAACTAAGACCTTGACACTGTGTAAGACCTAACCGTTTCATTGGCAAAGGCTAAGTATTAATACTGAAGGTATAGGCAGCTCGGGCGAGAACCCTATGAAGCGTAGCTCGCCTTGGTATACTAGTTGAACCCGATAAGGGACAACCTATGTCAACTTAACCTAGGTGCATACAGCTCAGGCTTACTATGATAACCACCTCAGGGTATACCATAAAACTACCCCAAGTATGGAGGAACAACTCAGGGTAACAACTACCGAAAGATCCTACTTCCTGTATGTAGCTCTAACAGCTCGAGTAAAGTCGCTTTGGTAGAAAGTAAAGAGCACACAACACTTAGTAGGAGAAAACAAAAACTACTAGTACTTATAAATAAAAAAAGGGCCTAACAGCCCAGGAGAAGTTCATCAGAAAACAAATAAAAAATAGGGCCTAACAGCCTGAGGGAGTTCATCAAAAGAAGAAATATTTAAAACCAGGTTCAGACACCTGGGAACAACCACTTTAGAATACACCCGAGAAGAAAGAAAAACAAGAGCAACCAGCCTCAAGGATTCGTCGCCTCCATGTCCTCGTCGTCCTCCAGAAAGTCAGGCTCCTCCTCCTCCGCCAAGTCCGTCATCTCTAGATCCAGACCCTTCATCGTTATGCCCTCAAGGTTGAGCCCAGAGAACTTCTTCCGGACCAGCCAGCGGTAGAGTTTGAATCCATAATGGTAGGAGCCCGAGTCGTACTCCACCTAGAGGTCATGGTACTCCTGGGAGTCCTTGAAGTCCCACACCACCTTAGCCCGCTCAGCCTCCACCATGGCGTCGAAGTTCCGAGTCCGATCCTGAAGCGTGGACTCCAAGTCCTAGACCTGCTGGCAAAGGAGCTCCCTCTCCGCTATCACCCTTGACAACTCCTCCTGGTAGCGAGTGCTCTCCTCAGACAATTGGGCAATCTATGCTTCCTAGTCCCGGATGAGCAGCTCCTGGGCCTCACTCCCCTTCGAGCTTGAAAAACTTCACCTCGGGCCCGGTCGAGCTCGCCCTGGAGCTTCTGCACGGTTGACCTCTGAATGAGAGCGTCACCAGAGTGAATGTTGGTTTGGAGGGTCATGGCATAAATGGCATAGTTCACCTGCCAACAAAAGGTCGAGGTCAAAAAAGAAAAAAGAAGGGAAAAGAAGAAAAAACCAGCCACTTACCACCATGCAGTGAGCTGAGGGCAGCCTAGTGAGCTGCTTAGGGTCCATCCCTCCCTAGGTGGAGACCTCCTCATGGGTGACCACCTTCCGACTCCTTCGTGAAGCCACGGTGAAGTCAGTGACACTTTCCCACTCTCCAGTAGGGAACTGCGGGAAGGCGAAGGGGTGGGACTGCCCAGACGGAGGGAACTTCCCTTGCGCCGGGACCTCGTGTTCTTCAGTGCCACCTTCCACGTCTACTCCCTCGAACGGAACCGGTGGGACCTCAAGCGGTGGTGCAATGAAGGCTGGATCAGCAGCCTCGAACTCAGCACTCTCAGAAGTGGAAGCTCGGTCATAGTGCAATCTCTTCGCCCTGCGCTTTTAGTTGCTTGACAGAAGGCGGCGCACATCTACACCAGACATGTTGGCTACCAAAAATCATAAGGCATTAGTCCAGCAAAAAAAAAATCACAAGGCATTGCGCGACCTAAAAGGCAACCTACCTGGGCTCGGGCTGGCCTGCGCGAGTCAAGTAGTCTAACCAATGGAATCTAACCGCTGCCCAGGATTGCAGCATTTCCCAAACTTTTGTATCCATGTCAACACCTGAATATTGGACGGCGGCACTCCAGTGGGTTGGGAAGGGCCACCCTTCAGGGTTGCAAACCACAAAATAATCCTGCTTCCAGGCTGAGATCCTAGGGAAGCATTCTTGATGGAAGCATTCTTGATGGAAAGGATGGTGGATTAGATGTCGAGGTCAAGGGGAAGACAGTATTCATAAAATAAAGAAATTGTCCCAACTACATTTCGGATTGAGTTGGGGTTAATTTGGATTTTTTTCTTTATTTAAAGAGATGCTTGGGAAGTATCCTCACCATGGAATACCAGTTTGGCATCAAATTCAAACTTTTTATAATGGTATTACTCCATCCTATCGCTCCATTATTGATGTAGCTGCAGGTGGCACAATCATGAGAAAAACACCAGAGGAAGCTTATGATCTAGTGGAAGAGATGGTGTCGAACAGCTACCAGTGGAGTAATGACTGAACTAATCAAAGGGGAGTACACCACATCGATTCCCTTGTAGCCATATCTGCTCAACTTGCTAACCTGAATAAAAAATTTGATACTTTTAATATTGCAGCAATGAATACATCATCTAGCATCCCATGTGATTTATGTGGTCAAATAGGACATACTAATTCTGACTATCCATTAGGTAATCCTTTTGCTTCACATGAGCATGCTAATTTTATTTCTCATACTGGCAGGCCAAATTTCAACCCCTACTCAAACACATACAACCCAGGGTGGAGGAATCATCCAAAATTTTCATGGAACAACAACCAACAAAAAGCACCCATGGGATTCCAACAACAACCGCCCCCACAAGAAAAGAAGAGTAATTTGGAAGAAATGATTTCTAAGTTCATCAATGCTACTGAAGCAAAGCTCCAAGAACATGATAAGAGATTCTTAAGTCAAGAAGCATCAAATAAGAACTTAGAAGTTCAAATGGGGTAGATTGTGAATCTGTTGTCGGAAAGAAAGGAGGGATGGCTGCCCAGCAATATGAAGAAGAATCCAAGAGAGCAAGTAAATGCCATAGCTTTGAGAAGTGGGAAAACAATTGGTGAGACCTAGAATGATGACAAGGAAGCTGAAGTAGTCGATTCACAAAAGGAGATCGAAGAGAGTACAACTAAACTAAATTTAGATACTATTGAACTTCCTCTCCCCTACCCTAAAAGAGTTTTGGAAGCTAACTTGGATGAGGAAGTTAATGAGGTTTTGAACTATTTGGAGGATGGTCAAGAAGGACAAGGTAATGCTCATTATATTATATTGTCGATTTCTAATAAGAGACCGTTACCCTCTATTTTTTAGGACCTTGTTCCAGATTTGAACCTGTCCATGATGGATGAAAGGGGAGCACACGGAAAGTTGCGACCACGAGAGTTAGAGGATCTGATTCATGATTATTAAAAATAGGGAAGTTTGTTTTTCCTTTTTCTTTTGTTTTTACATTTCTAGTTTAGTTTTTCTGCCCTTTCTTTGCATTTAACTTCACATTGGGGACAATGTAAGTTTTAAGTGTGTGGGAGGGGATTTAAGATTTAGGTTGGAATTTAGGTTGTGTTTTAAAAATTGATTTAGGTCATGTTTTTTTGCATTAAAAAAAAACTCAACTCTTTTGAAATCAATTGAAACAGTATTCTAGGAAAATTCTTGTGGACCTAGTAATGAGGTACAATTAAGAAGTACATGACCTATTTGAAGCCATTTCCAGTTAAGCTAGTCCTAAATTCAGGTTTAAGTAAATAGGGTGAATATTTTTGGTAGGATGGAGCATAAAATGCACCTACCAGCCAAGTAATTCAATAGTAGGATGGAGCATAAAATGCACCTACTAGCCAACAATTCAAACAGTAGGATGAAGCATAAAATGCACCTACTGACCAAGTAACCCTAAAAGTGAGATGGAGCATAAAATGCACTCACTTCCACCAAGGAGAGAAAAAGAAAAAAAAAAGAGAAAACAGAGAAAGAGAGAGAGAGAGAGAGAGAGAGAGGAGATAAAAATGTTTTCCCTAGTTTACTATGTAGTTTGTAGTAGCAAAAATTGGATTGGCTGATGAATAAGTCGTGTATGAATTGGTTGTGTTGATTTAACGGTTTGCAATAATTAACCTAGAATATTTGTGGAGAAAGATGAAGGAGAGTCGAGTTTAAAAATCAGTAGGATAGTTAGTTTGTTCTTGTTTTTTTTTGCTTGAATTTTGTCTTGCCCCGACAACGGCGCCAAAAACTTGATAGCTATAATTATACAACCCTAGCAAGTGCACTAGTTATCAAGTAGTATAAAAATATCATTCCCACGAGGATTTAACAAAATAAGTATTAGAACTATAGTCTTCCTTTATTATTTGGACAATCGAATTTCATATTTGAAGATAAAAACTAATGAAAAGCAGAGAAGGAAAACAAGAGCAAAAGTAACCAATGCTGAAGTATTTAACGATTGATTGAATTCGCTAGGACTTTTGGTCCACCTAACAATTCCAATGAATATTGATGTATGAGATTACCCAAGATAATTTGTATTCCCATAAGCTGAAGTTTTTCCAATTTCATTTAATATTCTCTCTCGAGATATACTAAAACTACTTCTATTAGGTAACCCTTCGATCTCTCGACTATAATTCTCAAGGTAGAAGTGCATTAAGTTCAAGGAAAAACTATTACATTCAGATGAATCATGTGTATATACCCCTATATACCATTCAATTCACACCATGAATCATGTGGTCTACTATATGAATTCCTCTCTTGATTCATTAACATAAACCTAATCAATTAAGAGATGGTCACTCCTAATAGCATTAAGCAAGATAACTCAGAGACTATATGGAAATCACGATCTTGGATAAATCGGAATAAAATTATATTCATTTTTATGATTAGATTTTCCATAGTCCTAGCAACAAATAAATCAATTCATACTAGATGAAATAAAATAAACAAGAGGAAAGAAAGAACTCATGGTGTCGCCCTTGGAGCTGAGGTCTCCTCTTCTCCTCGACGCTATCTTCTTCTTGCAGTCTTCTTGCTTTCTTGACTGATTGCTCCTCTGCTTCTTGATACCTCTCTAGTCCGCCCCCCATCCCTTTATATAACTTAAAGGGGAGGGGATGGTCTCCAACTCCTTCTTGGAGTTTATCTTTCAAAAATAGAAAGTCCTAGTCTAATCCTACTCTTATCTCCTTATCTACTGAACTCAATCTCTTTATCTTTCTAGGATTACATCACAAATTTAAATCTGGTAGGACTCTTCTCAGTTTCTTGTTCTTGCATTCGTATTAGGCTTCCTCTGCAAATTGGGCTGTTGCAAGGCTTTTCTGCAAGTTGGGCTTTAGCTACGAATTGGGCATTCCTATGAATTTGCCCCGAATTCGAGCATAGACCGAATCTACAAAAGCCCAAACATGAAAGTTTTAGCTTTCTCTCTTTTCTTTCCAATGAGTCTTGAATCAGCCCAATCAGATATCGGATACGAGAGTTAGGCCCAAATTACTAAACGGTACCGAAACTATGAAAAATCATCCGATTTGCCTTGCTTTTCTCCTGATGCCTTATTTCATGTCCTGAACCGAAATACAAGTAATATGAGTCCAAATAAGCACTAATTCAGTATAAAAGACTGAATATTTGGGGATAAAAATATGATAAATTTTATTCTCATCAATGGTAACGTTAAAATGTTTTAAAACCTCCACTATCAAAGGATGCAGAGGAAGACGAAGGACAACGATGAGCTGTTCTTAGAAGATCACGATCTCATCGTGACTGTGTTCCTAAGGATAGTCACCAGAGGGGAGACTATAGATGAGGTTTCTGGGATGGTTGAATTGAAGGACCAAGGTCCTGAGTCTCTCCATCGACATAGAGGAAGGACCAAAGATGTCTGGCTCCCTACCTCGGGAGGTGGAAGCCATTTCACCGGAGGCCTCTGGAGCCTCTGGAGCCTACCCCCAAGCTCTCCCTAAGTTCGAAGGGGCATCATCTTAGTTCCCGCCCTGGGGAAAGACATTGTACGGGTACCCAGACATTGCTGACAAAGCAATAAGACTCACTAGGAAAAAGTTGAACCGAAAAGACGGTGTGAACAAGAGAAGAGCTCGAGCAGCTAGGTGAAGGCGCGACCTCAGAATCTGAAAGCAAGGCAAGTCGGCATAAAGGAAATGAGGCCTAGGGCCCTCCTATTTATAGCCACTGTACCCATAAACCGATGGCTCAGATTAAGGCGGATCTGACGGTTTGCAGTCAAGATGACCGCACGTCTTCTGAAACCGAAATGTGACTGGCTGCATGTTTCCATGATTAAGGTAATGCTGGTTGCACAACTTCCGAAAGTGGAAACCATTTTGGCGCACTTTTTGGCATTCGAAAAGTCCAAAAATCACCTAAAATCTGAGTGTGTATTTAATGCGATCGATCAATCAAATTTGAATTTTGGGTCAAATCTACCTGTCACACTCCATGAACTCCTCACGCTAGGGTAGAATCCTTAGCCCAAGAAGTGGGGGGCAATTGATGGAGGGTGATTTGACCCGATCTCCTAAGAAGGCGGCACGTGGACATGATCCAATGTAAGCAAGAACTCAGCATGACAGCCTGGCTATAACTATGTAACGAGCTTGTTAAGGTCCTCGCAGGACAGCTCGCTACATTACAGCTCGCCACGGAATGAGCTCACTACAGCGCGAGCTCAAGGACCTCGGTATGTAGAAAGGGAATACTCCAAGCCAAGTCTATCCCAGATCGCAAGCTGGGAGAATCAGCTCGCTCTAATACTTAGGCAAGAAAACTACCCCAAAGGCAACCTTAGGCGGAATCACCTCGGGACACATCCAGGAGCTCGCTACAAGGCAGCTCTTTACAGGGCAGCTCGCTATGGGATAGCTTGCTACAAAGCAGCTCACTGTTAAGCGACGTGGCATTCTCAGGAAGCTTCTTATCTGACAAGACCGTACCCGTCAGACTGCATCACGTCTCCTGACTGACGGCGCAGTCCCTGCCAACCTAGCAGATTGCACCCATGTCTCTTGATAGGTGGTGGCATGACTGTCCTTTTTGGGTCATGTCTCTCATCTGATTGGGCAGTACTCTGCAACAGTTACCTGCACAGCCCTGGAAAATAATGGCTGCGTAGAGGGCCAATGGCGGTTACGCCCGATTTGTCAAGAACATCTGCATTTGAAGGCCCCAGGGTCGAAGGGGCGAAGGTATCTGAAATTTTACTGATCTAGAGCTATCTGCACTCTTATTTCTCTTTGCATCCTTTATAGCTCTCTCGAGTGTTCTAACTTAAGCATCAAAGTATTCCCACCGGGCGAGATCCCCGGGAATCCTTCACCTTCCTCTTCTCAGGTAGCGTCCGTCGCCAACCCGGAGCCAAGCGTCCACCAGCTAGGAGTGCATCGAATTGTGCTGCATCAGTATACAACCCTGATATTCAGTAGTGAAGCATTTGATAGGAAAAAAGAGAGAGAGAGAGAGAGAGAGAAGAGAGAAAGATAAAGGGTGTTTAGGTTTGGGGAATATACATGCAAAGAGAAGAGAGGGTTTAGGTTTGGAACTTCGGATTGTAATCAGATCGAAGAACGGAGAAGAGAATGTGAAAATGGAAAGAGTGGGATGATTCTTAACATATGGGTTAATGCATGGTTTCTGGGCCTTCGGTTCACACAACAAGCACCAGTCTTCACATGTGTTGTATACAACTAGTATCCAACTCTGCTTTTGTTAGAACTATGTGACCAGTGCAATGTGAGAATCCTGACTTTCTCCTCACAAAATTGGAGTCCAGATCTCCTGCCCACCCAAACTCTGCCCACGTCTACTCACATAACATCGTATCCACATATGGAGAACATCTCATCCTCCTACATAGTATTACAAAGGGGTGGAGATGTTCCCAATTCACAGTGGTGGTGTGTTGTGGGTAGACGTGGGCAGAATTCTCATGGGGTGATCATGGGGTGGGCTGGGTTGGGCTTTGCCGTTTTGATTAGGGCTATAGCTTTGGCCCGATCCTGTTGGGGCTGAAATATAAACCCAGACCCAAGTCTATGTTTTCTATATATAAAATATTATATATAGAATATCTTATGTTAAATGGCATTAATGCATATTATTTTATTTTGTATTATATAATATAAAATATTATATACAGTATTATAAGTGTCATATTATAGTATAACATAAAATTATATATATACATATGTATCCATTACATATAAAATACATATTTAAATATATGTGGGCAGGGTTGAGCTTGAAGTATTAGGCCTAGCTTAGCCTTAATATTTGTGGGCCTGGTGTAGGCCTGAGCCTGAACACAATACCTAGTCCCAAGCCCAAAATGTCCAAGCCAAGCTGAAATGATCACCCTTAACACCCACCTCAGGATGGCAACTTTTCCCATCCCCGTTGGGTACATGGCCTCCCCAACCCAATGGGATTGAGGATACTAATAGGGATTAATAGGGATTCCCAATTAAGGATGGGGACGGGGATGGGAACTAAAGTCCCTACCTCACCCTGACCCAGATTCTATATATTTAATATTATTTACATTAAATGTTTAGTATATTATATATAATATTATTTATATTATTTATACTATATATATCAAAATATTTTTAAAATATTACTTATATTTAAAAGCTTTCCTTTACTTTAAGTAAATCTATCTTTCAAAAATACTTTTAGTTAATAAATTTTAGGGCATCAAGTTCAAGGCCAAGGAATTGTTTCAAAATCAAGGTTGGGGATGTGGAATATGGTTGTCACCCCCGAACCCTTCCTATTGCCATTTCTACCTCTAAACATACAAGTGTAGAGATTTTTCTAATGAATGTCTACAAGTGTTATGAGGTTAGTGTGAGGACCAATTCTATGAGGAAGAAATCCCAACTCTAATATAATGTTACTATAGGTGCATTGGAATAGTTAAAGTCAAGGTTTTAAAAGCTAATTTGGAAATGAAACCACTTTGAACACTAGTTTCCGGCCCAGCGGTTCAACTATTTGGGTCAAATGGTTCAAGTGGTTAGATATATTTAACCTTTAGATTGAAATATTAGGGTAAATATGGATCATACATATATATCATTGATCTTTTATAAGAAAAGAGAGGAATGAAGTGGGTGGCTGTCAACTAAGAAAGAAAGAAAGGAAAAAAAAGAAAGGAATGAAGAAAAAGAGAAGGAAGAAAAAGAAGGCAATAGTCACCAATGATGGCCATGGTGATAGCGATAGAAAAGGCAGAGGCGATATTTCCCGCTTAGTCCCTTTTGGATCTCTCTCTCTTAGTGATCTCAGATCTCGTCTTAGCCCTTCTCTGTCTCTCTCCTCTTTATTTTCTCTGCTAATGCTTCCTTAAAAAGTTTAAATAGTTTTTATTAAACCATGAACCACTGCCTAGGTGAAAATGGTTTTGTAGTTCAACTGCTCAGGTCAACAGTTTTGTGACCATTTCAATGATTTTTGCCTAAATGATAGTTCGGGGTAAAAACAGAATCAGTACTATGTATGACCAACCGGTTTTTTATCCGGTTTGATCGTCTATATCAACAACGGTTCAAAAACCTTGGTTATTAAAGCAATGGTACTAGCTAGCTAATGATCACATAAAATTTTTAGTGCAATTAAACTCCATATATGGCATCTTTTGTCTTTCCTTACCTGGGTAACTTAGAGTTAAAACACGACATATATGAGAATCCCAAAAATAAACAAATAATTAAGGATGAATTTTCAAGTTCCATAACCCAAGCTTGATGCAACATAGGATGATGTACATCAAACATCTGCAAAAGCGTAAATGTTTTCTAGTGTCTATCTGACATTCATGCACAAACAGTGGAGAGATGGAAAAAAATTATTAACCATTGTCACAAGAGAGATACAATGCAAAAATGGGTTATCAAATCAGGATGGTTTTCATTAGAATTCATAGGGGTTTTGATTGGTCAATGCTCTTCTGGTGCCATAGATTTTTCATTTTTTTCGGTTACCGTGTGCCACAAAGCTTCCCTTTTGCATGTTCAAACCGTGGTCTAACCGGCCACGTTTGGTTCACCGGCTGATTTTTAAAACATTGCGTCGAAAAGAAGGAAAAGAACACTACAGTACGTACGTACAACAAGAAAGAGCATGCCTCAAATATAATTCGGTAGATATGAGCAATAATACAAATCATTGAATGAAATAAGTTTGAATACAAATCTTGGAATGAAATATATACGACTTATTATATTAATGTTGACAAGCTGATGAATATAACAATTAAACATCTTTTTCTTTTTTTTGTCTTTGCTGAATTGAATCCCGAAACTTGCTTTACCGGCGAAAGACTGCAGCTGGCTGGAGCATATATTCTTACATGCATCTTAATTAAATATCCTCATCATCAGCAACCTTGATTCGGAAGGTTTGTGTTACATGAATGTTCAGAGGGTGGAACTTCTCCTCTCTGAAGGGACTGGAATTGAAGCACGATAACTTCATTTAACGACTGATGTCCGTTGATAGGTCTCGCAGCTGCAAGCGTAAGGAAGAAAGAAAGCAAGACGATGAGAGTGATTGAAGCTCTGTAGACATTTCTTCTGTAACAATCCATCTTGTTATGAACAAATAAATAAGATATAGCTGTTTGTTTCCTTGATGTTTTCCAGAAGGGAGGATTCTGTATACGTGAAAGAATTAAATGGGATGTGATATATCTGGATGATAAACAAATGAATGAAGAGGACTGTTTATATATAGATTTGATTGATTTCTGGGGTTGACCTGGTTAACGCTTTTGTAATTAAACTGGGTCCATACTAAACTTTCTTTTGACTACGCGCCACAATGAATTAATCCTCATTAACTTTGTTGATTCCTTCATTTCTTTTCTCGGGGGTCAACTGTTTTCTGAGAGGTTGAATGGCAAGACGTCATAAGCACGCCCACGAGAACAACTTTGGAGTTGGTTTGTTTTGATGAAATCAAGATGTTTCCGGCAAGGAGAGAGCACCAACATCGTGTTCACCACAAGTCTCCAATTTCAACGACAATCGTTGCTCTTCTAGCTTCTCTTTTCATTGCATTCCAAAAGTAGGTTGTCGAAGTTGAAGGCCTAAGCCTAACTTAAGCCTAACTTAAGGATTTATCTCCCTCCTTTAACTGTAAAAAGAGATAAGTAATTAAAATAAGGAATGTCAAATGTAGCCTTGACCCTTGTACAAACTAGCTAATAGGGTTTGTCTAATAAAACCTGTTTACTAGAACAAGGTTTAATTTAATTAACTTGATCAGCAGCATTAAATAACCCTTTGTGTAGAGATTTAACCACTGTTTTTAACCCGCCGTAGACCCACCTGTTGGTCGGACCATGCATTAAAATTATCACCCAATTATTATAATTCGGTTTTGCTCTCAAGCCATATCTTTATTCAATAAAATTATTAATTTGGTCAACAATCCAGTAACTCAGATGGTTGTTGTTGAACCATTTAACTGGTGAACTATTATTACTCCAAGGAAAAACGGATCAGCCTCTGGATTGATTTTTAAAAAATTTGGCTCAACTTGAAACCGACCCTGACCCAATCGGATTAAATAAAAATAGAATTACCACTTTAGATTTTTTGTTCTTGGGCTGGGTTCAGACTCAAAATTTTAGGTTCCTTATCCTTAGGTAGTCCAAAATTGGCTGGAATCTGAATCAACCTTAATTTATTTCAAGTACAATCTGATTTTATACATACACACATATATACATGCACACATTCACACATATGTATACATAAAAATATTCATTTATGTCAATTTCGGTAGGCTCAGTTTGGAAGGAGTACTACAAATGCAAATTTGTAGAGAGCAAAACCTTATTTATTATTATTTTGTATGTATTTGCACTATATATATTTGTATTTATACTCCTTCCAAACTGGGCCTTATGGACTAATTGATCAATTCAAACCCAGCCCGCGTCCAAATACATCAAATTACAATGCAGGATGGGCCCAAATTGAACAAATCAGAATTGACCTCAGGTTTGATACAGGCTTGAACTTTAATTCAATACTTAGGGTTGGGCCTGATTTAATTTAAACCTGGCCCAGCCAGTAGCAAATGGTCAGTCTGCAAGATGAGCTGAACCTTAGATGGTTGTATAAAATAGCTGGTTCAGTGGCGGTTCAAACTCAAAAACAATATCCACCTTTTCTTTATTTTATTTCATTCTATTTTATTTTTTGTATTTGTACTCTTCCCGAACCAGCTGAAGCAGGTTATTATGATAACTTGGCACAGCCCACTGCCCATGAGGACTTGGCCGACAAGGTCCATGGACCTGGCACAGATATATAATTTTTTATTTTTTATTTTATTATATTATTTTATTTTAATTTTATTGTAATTTTTTTCAATTTCATTGTATTATTTCAAATATAAACAATTGTATATATCAAAGTTTATATGAAATAAAATTTTAATATTTTTTTATTCAATTTGTTATCTAAATCTTGTTAATTTATATTATTTCTTTAATTTTTCTAAAATATCGTTTTGGCCCACAGCCCGCTAGGCCTGGGAATTGGGCTGCGTTGGGCTTCCCTCTTGGAGAATTCATGCCAGGCAGCCACACTCTATTACAATGCAGGTGGCCCTCAAAAATAGGCCATGCTAGCCCGACCCAGCCCACATTACACCTCTAATTGCATTATATATATTTGTATTTGTACTCTTAAGGCTCATTTCAAAAAAAGTATAAATACAAATATTTTGGGTCATGGTTGAGCTGGCCCTGCAAAACACATGGCCACCCAACAATCGCCCTGCCACATCATTCTAATTTGGCCACATCGACACAGCTCGGTCACGTCGGCATAGCTTGGCCACGTCAACCTAGCCCGGCCATGACTAGCTAGTTCGGCCAAGCTATGCTATTACTGTGATACACCATTTTATCTTTTCACCCACGTCAACTACATATCATATGGATGAACATGACTACAGATAAAAGAGGAATAATACAATGGAAGAGCTAGCCCAGCCAAATTTTTTACTTTTTTTTAATTTTATTTATATTATAAAAAAAAAAAAAGTTTTCGTATCTAAAGTTGAACTGTTACATGGCAATCAAGAAAATGAGAAGTTTTGGCATATAATACAATGTACAATAGTTTATTGTCGTTTCAGCCATTGGGAGAAACTACAGTTCCATGCCATGCAGACAACAAATATAAATATAAAAGATGGTACAAACATTTGAAGTTAAACCGGCCCATAGTTCTAAACACCATGCATTCGACCTAGCCGATGGCAATTGCATGCATCAAGATTGAAGAATGTATCTGCTGCAATTATGTGGTGCCACTTGGTAGCACCATAACACAAGATTTGAACAAATGAAAAATGGAAATTTCCAATGAATAAAAATTACAATTATATATATGATGAATTTTGAACACAAATCTGCCTCGATGGAATACGACTAGATCTTTTTGAACAACTTTATTTGGATATTTTTAATATAAACTGAATAACAAATACATCTTTTATTTCTACTAAAGTTTTGCCTTGGCAAGTGGCTCACTAGCTATTCCTCCTGGGAGGAGTACTATTGGTAATTCCTAGCTACATCCATCTTAATTATAATTACCCTGATCAACATTTTGGATTGTATGTGTTACATGGAGTTCCTGGAACTGGACCTCTTTGGAGAGACTGGAATTGAGGCATAATAGCTCCATTTGACCAGTTGGGGTCTCCGTCCAGAAGAGGTTTCGCCGCTGCAACCACAAGGAAAAAACAAAGCAGGATGATAAGGAGGGTGATTGCCTTAGCTCTGGACACATTTCTACATCTGCTGTGGCAACCCATTTCTTGTTAGATGTTATCAACAAATAAACTGTTTCCTGCAAAATAGTGTGGATTAATTAATGTAACTTGAATCTTGTGGATGAACGGTGAAAGCAAAATTTGGTTTTGCAGAGGGGATCGATTCTGTAGATGTGAAAGTAAGAATGGGATGTCAAATGCCTGGATGATAAAAAATTGTAAGAAGGGAGTAGTTATTTATAGATTTCGTTTCTGGGGTTACACCCTTACACCCTGCTTAACGTACGTTTTAGAGAAAACGGATGCAGTACGAAGCTTTGATCACTATTCTTTGAAAACCAAATCGTGGGTTTTGGAATTACCAACCTTCATTTTTTCTTCTTCTTTTGATTTGATCTTCGTTATTAAATGGGCTTAACTCTTCAGATATTTTTTGTTTTGTACGTGTTTTCTAATGCAACTGGAACAACAATGTCAACAAACGTGCCCTTGTGTTTTGCTCTAACCCAATTTAACCTCCAGTAGTTTTCCAATATTGACCCAGCCCTTGTATTTTTCTTTGTTTTATATATTTCCGGCCTATTGGTCGTAGACCACAGGTAAGGGTTACTGTTAGAGATAGATGTAAAATACTCTCTGATGTTGGCCTGCAGATCTAATATTTATCCCCTATCGCTAATAGAAATACTAATTATCCATGTATAAATTTTACAATCTCCTCACATCTTGGCCCAACAGAGACCTTGTTGCTGCCAGCGGAAGCACTATGGAAAGCAAAATCATGAAGACCATAAATATTGAAGCAGCTCTCATCATCACCAGATTTCTTCCGTATGAAGCCATTCTTTTATCGGATATAAACTGCAATTAAACTAGCTAACTACTGTGGATGAAATTTGAGAGTCGTTGGGGTTTTCTGTTTTCAAATGGGATGGAACTCAATGGGAATTATGGGATCGATCCATGTATATATAATATGTTCATCATGTGAGTATTTCTTGTTTTACGCTTAAGAGACTCCTGCCACTGCCGCAGGTGTTTTGAGTTCAAAGTTCCACAACGCGCGATAACGTTTCTTACGGTCATTTCTTCGTTATGTGTACGTATTTTTTAACAAAGAAAAGTGTTTATTACTTATTAGACGATCTACACAATTAATTTACCATAAATTTCGTCCTCTTGTTCCTCCTCTCTGCGTATGCTGCACTCACACCTCTTTCTTTCTTCGACAAGGCTAGCTACGAATGTGGTTTTAGAGATATTATTCATCAGACTAATATGGAGAAGATTTTTTACGATTCATTGTTATATTTGTCCGATTTCATATTGAAACTTCAACTTGCCAAAGAAGATATTAAGGGTTAATTAATTATAAGAATATAAGAAAAACAATGGAGGTCTAGTCTATTTTTAGTTCCTTTTGCAAGTTAGCAAAACAACAAAAGTGCCCGGACCGTATAAAATTGGTGGTCAGCATCTCATCTAAGTGTTGAGTATTGAATAATTACAATTTAAAGATTCTACATATACATGTGCCTCCCATCATCAATTTAATTGGTGATCAATTGTTTTTTTTTCTTTAGTTTTCTGAGCATTAAGAAATCCCTTTATCTTTTATTTTTTGATATATACCTAAGGTGCAAAGTATCGATACGATACAAGTTTCGGCCGTATTGTATCAGTACTTAGAAACGGCCAAAACATTTTTTTTTTGTTTTTTTTTTCAAACTTTGGTTTTTTGAAAGACTATAGGCTGCTTTTTACTATTAAAAAAGATGAGGTCCAAAACCCTGAAAATAGGCATTTCGAATCGTATCATTTGTAAAAGATACAATACAATAAGCTCGATATGGGGCGTATTATATCAATACTTTGAACCATGTATATACCTAACCCATCCTTAATAGTACCTATTTATCAAAACCCTATAAGATTTGGATCCATGTAGAGTGATGTCTATATAACAAGTCCTATAAGCGTATGAGCAGGGCTTTTATTTGACTTGAAAAGTAAAGGCATGGTTTGAAGTATATGGAAACATGCACCCAAATGTTTCAAGAGGAGTGTATAGATATACTTTTTAACCCACACCTTTTATTTTTAGTAGGGTTTTGAATGAAACCCTGCTCAAATGACCATTTTAAACATCTTTTATTTAAATATTATATGTATGCATATATATTTAATAATATATATATGCTCAGGTCGGATAGAAGTGGAAAACGTGCAAAGTGTAAGCCGGGTCGTGCTGGCCTGTAGGCCATCCTGAGCCATGCCTCCCTCCCCTAGGATATTTTGGGGTTGGCCCAGCACAGCCCACAGCCCGAGTTGGACCGGACTAATCCGTGTGCTGAGCCTTGGGCTAGGACGGGCCGTAGAGTCGTATGGAGTCCAATGTCAGTTCCCACTCCTTTTTGTTCACCTTTTAACTTGTATTAAATTAAAAATAAAATATTAATCTAATAAGGGTTTTACTGTTTATTCTCACTCTAGACATATGGATGGGATTCACAGCTGAATACAAGACTTTGTTCAATGTTCATTTGTTATTGAAAGTGCACCCCCGCCCACATACTTTGAAAGTAGGAGATCCGGACTTACAAAAATCATGATAGATATCAGAGAATGCTTGAACCAGGAATAATACTGCAGAATGGTCCAACCGTCCAATTTACTCAGGTCTCATATATAGCATTAATTATTAAAAATAGAGCATAATTGAATACACAAATTTATTCTTCGAATTAATTGTTGAACGGCTTAATAATAATTATTGGTCTCACACATACACCATAAGATTTTTATAATAATTATTGGCATCTAATTATGTGTTCAAATCAAAGTTAAACCAGCCATGCATATTATGGGATTATTGGACAGCTTATAACGTATTATTTAATTGGTACATGGTGATCTAAGTTCCAATTAATGTTTGTACTTTGTACTTTATTTATGGTATTGAAAATCTAGAAAATAAGAAATTTTGACATATAACATAATGTATATTTATTGATTGTCGTTATTTCAAATACATATCCAGGTGTTGCATTACATATAACATAATGTAATGCCTAGGGTATTATTGACTTGGACACATTAATATAAATCGTATCACAAGATTGATAAAGGATGGTCCTTTAAATTTTCTAACTGTAGAAGATCTTTCAACTTATGAACCTTGCCTTCAGAGTAAGATAACGATCATTTACCGGTAAATTGAAAGATGTACAGTCACACTTGACCTTATACATATTGATGTATGTGGTCCCTTGAATGTTAGGACGCGTAACTAGCATATTTATTTCATAACCTTTACCGATGATTATTCACGGTATGGTTACATGTACTTAATGAGACATAAGTCAGAATCTTTTGAAAAGTTCAAAGAATTCAGATAAGAGGTCGAGAAATAATTAGGGAGAGAAATTAAGACCCTTCGATCAGATCGATGTGGCGAGTATCTTTCTGACGAATTTAGGGACTAATTAAAGGACAATGGGATAGTATCACAACTAGCTCCTACTGCTACAACACAGTTAAATGGTGTGTTAGAAAGGAGGAACCAGACTTTATTGTATATGGTCCGATCACTTCTCGTGCACTCGGATCTACCCACATCCTTTTGGGGTTACGCATTAGATACTGCGATATATGTGTTGAATCGGGTTCCAACCAAATCCATTCCGAACACTCCCTATGAGCTTTGGACCGACAAAAAACCAAGTGTAAGACACTTGAAGATTTGGGGTTATCCGGCACATGTTAAAAGAACTAGTACTGACAAATTGGAATCCAAGACCAGTCGTTGCCTATTTATAAGCTACCCCAAGGGCTCTGTGGGTTACTTATTCTATGATCCAAAAGAGCAAAATGTGTTTTGTAGTCAAAATGCCTACTTCTTAGAAAAAGAGTACATCCTAAATAATCATCATCAGGAAATTGTTCTTGATGAGGAGAGCCTAGGACTAGTGGGAGATGTCCCACTAGTTTCAGAAAATAACCATCCTAGGAAATCTACCCGGGTTTCTAGGCCTCCAGTTCGTTTCGAATATGACCAAGAAAGTTACTTGGTGGAAATCACGGCCAATGAGGAGGATCTTGTGATTTATACGGAAGCTTCGTTGGACATAAAATAAGTAACATGTGTATTTTACCTGACCCTTAGACTCGATTTTGATACTACACTAGGTGTTGGATTGGGCTGTCTTTGATGTGACAATTACTAAGATGCTTAGAGGGGGTCGAAACCTGTGTATGTTGGGATAGCCCGAGAATTCATCTGACTAGGTGATTATAGTGACAAGATCAGCCCCTTTGTCGGACAAAGTGAATGATCGGGGATGCACTCTCTCTGATGGAAACCTAAACTGCCGGTAGTTGATTTCAACCATTGAAATTTGTTTTACAAAATATATTTATACAAAGATACACATATATATTATGGTTTCAAAATGTATGCAAAAGGTTTTGATTCTCGAGATCCATGTGAATGGAGAGTGTAGCACTGTACCTTGCACCTGAGGGAGAGGTCCTCTCTTGTCGGGCAGTGTTTGATCATTATGGGCTGGGAGGTTAAGTGTAAGACAATTGAGGGTAATACCTGATGGGATAATCTTGTCTCTGCCCATAGTCCTTGGGTTTTCATAAGGTGGTTGGACCCAAAGACCATTTAGTGTAAATGTTGGGCCCGTTAAGAGCCCATGGTGATGGACTCAGGGGTTTATTGTCTCCTTTAGTGAATTCAGCCAGGCCTTGTAACAAAGGTGGGTGGAACCAATGTGGTTGATGTGTAGATCAATGTTTGTGTCCCACGCCATACAAGGATAGCCAACTGGGCAACAAGTTAAGAGGTTAAGTGAGCACATAGATTTAATGGGCCTAAAGCCCATTCGAACTGGCTTAATAAAATTAATTAAAGAAGGGGCAGTTCTAAGATTTGGATCAGCTGGTAGGATAAGGGATTATCCCTATCTACTCAAAGAGTCCAGATCCAAATAAAGATTGGGATTAGGAAACTCCTAATTAGATTAGAAAAACTGATTTTTATCTGTAAATAAGATAAGAGATTATGGTTATCACTTAAAGAGAATCCAAATCCAAATATAAGATTTGGATTAGGAAACTCCTAAGGGATTAGGAGAACCTCTCTTTAAGGCTATAAATAAGAGAGCAGGGCGGACCTCCAAAATACTTCTCATAGTTTGCCGAATTGAGAGAGAAGACAATATACAGTTTGACTCCTTCTATCTTCTGCTCTTGTTCTTTCCTGCTCTTGCCACCCTACATAGTTCGATTTCCACCAGTAGGAGTGATCAAGAACGGTTCTTGATATTGCCTTTTGCTAGAAAAGGCAATCTGAAGTCGTTCTCACCAGCCCTCCATCATATTCTTGTTGAAGAATTTGGTTCTTGCTGAACACCTTACACCGTGTCATGTTCGATGGAAGCAGTCTTTGGTTTTCTCCTTGGGCATGAATATCTTCGTTGGGAGTGACTGTTACTCCGTATCAAGTATATCCCTCTCCTGCATTTATGGTTTTATATCTAGTCTAGTTTGTTTCAACATTGATCCTTGAAAATGCAATTTTCTAAAATAGGGAATGTGATTCCCACATGGGAGAGAGAAGTTTTTGAAATTTCGCCCAACCTTCCTGTAGGGTTCAGCCATCCATATGATGGATCTCTCATCCCCTTCACTCGGCATAATTGGGCCAATTTGACTCTACCGATCAAATTCAAATATGGTTTGCTTGTTCTTGTGAGGCATTGCTGCTCTCTTCAGTGAGTTGCACAGTTACTAACAGTCGGTTGGGGACAGTGGGCCCATCTTCTTAAGCGCCCAAGGAGACTGGGCCCAACCCCGATTCACTTATTGTTCCCATAGCCTCAATCTGGAATAGATTAAAAGATCCAATTGGGCCGAATATGCTGGTTGTGGGCCTTCGTGTTTGGCTTGAGCCCTTTCTATCTTTTTTTACTTTTTTTTAACTTTATTTATATTATCAAAAAAAAAAATGTTTTCGTGTCTAAACTTGAACTGTTACATGGACAATCAAGAAAATGAGACATTTTGACATATAATACAATGCAACTATCGTCGTTTCAGCCATTGGGAGAAACTACACTTCGATTCCATGGAGACAACAAAATATAAATATAAAAGATGGTACAAACATTTGAAGTTAAACCGGCCCATAGTTCCAAATGAAGAATTTAACACCATAGTTCTAAACACCATGCATTCGATCTAGCTGATGGCAATTGCATGCATCAAAATTGAAGAATGTATCTGCTGCAATTATGTGGTGTCACTTGGTAGCACCATAACACAAGATTTGAACAAATGAAAAATGGAAATTGCCAATGAATAAAAATTACAATTATATATCTTTTTGAACAACTTTATTTGGATATTGTTAATATAAACTGAATAACAAATACATCTTTTATTTCTACTAAAGTTTTGCCTTGGCAAGTGGCTCACTAGCTATTCCTCCTGGGAGGAGTACTATTGGTAGTTCCTAGCTACATCCATCTTAATTATAATTACCCTGATCAACATTTTGGATTGTATGTGATACATGGAGTTCCTGGAACTGGACCTCTTTGGAGAGACTGGAATTGATACATAATAGCTCCATTTGACAAGTTGGGATCTCCGTCCAGCAGAGGTCTCGCCGCTGCAACCACAAGGAAAAAACAGAGCAGGATGATGAGGAGGGTGATTTCCTTAGCTCGGACACATTTCTACATCTGCTGTGGCAACCCATTTCTTGTTAGATGTTATCAACAAATAAACTCTTTCTTGCAAAATAGTGTGGATTAATTAATGTAACTTGAATCTTGTGGATGAACGGTGAAAGCAAAATTTGGTTTTGCAGAGGGGATCGATTCTGTAGATGTGAAAGTAAGAATGGGATGTCAAATGCCTGGACGATAAAAAATTGTAAGAAGGGAGTAGTTATTTATAGATTTCGTTTCTGGGGTTACACCCTTACACCCTGCTTAACGTACGTTTTAGAGAAAACGGATGCAGTACGAAGCTTTGATCACTATTCTTTGAAAACCAAATCGTGGGTTTTGGGATTACCAACCTTCTTTTTTTCTTCTTCTTTTGATTTGATCCTCGTTATTAAATGGGCTTAACTTAAGATATATGTTTTGTACCTGTTTTCTAATGAAACTGGGACAACAATGTCAACAAACAGGCCCTTGTGTTTTGCACGGCCAGTCTCATAAGGTTAGACTGTTAGGAGATAACATTTTAACCTCCAGTATTTTTCTTGTTTTGTTTTTTATAAAAATCATCGATTATAACATTTTGCACGGCGAGATTAATAATAAAACAGTTCTTCTCAATACGATTGGGCGGTCCATCTCGAGAAGCTTTTCCGTTGGGCTTCTGTCACGTATACATGACCATCACATAGGTCCATGATGTTATAAAATTAAATAAAAATAATAAAATACATAACATTACATAAAATGTAGAAATTTTGTTGAAAATATTGGAATAGTCTATTCATCACATATCAAATGAAAATAAGTATAATAAATAACAATTATTTTTATAAATAAATAAAATTTTCAAAAAATTAAGATGAATATCCAACCTTTGACCTGTTGACAGTAGAAATGCTTCGCAAGTTCAACTGATCACGTACAAGTTGACCAAATCAACAGCTTTTTGAAGGTAGCGGTTAAGTGGTGAAACGAACCCGATTTCTGGCTTGCTGATGGATTGACCAGTCCAAGTAACTGGTTTGACCACAGATTAAATCCAAACTTGGATTTATAGGATATTTTTTTGGTCGTTTAAGAAGAAATATTATCTTTTTTGAATAAGAGATTTATCAAACCACATTCATACTTTCTTTTTCTAGTTAAGTTTAATTTAATTGAGAAGCCTGCTTTTTTTAAATTGTTTTTAACCAATTCTATCAATAAATGGGGCTAAGAGGCATTCTAATATTTAATGGTTAATGATGTCGTGCAATCTAGAAGTTCCCTCGTGTCTAGTGACTTGGATTCCGACTTGAACATCTACCTGGTTGGGCCGAACTGTATGGGGCCGAGCTTAAGTATGGCTGGGCTGATATTTGGATGACCGAACTGATGTATGCTGTAAAGAGAAGAAGACGAGAGTGCCTGGGTGTCTTTTACCGGGGAGGGCACTCTGATGCATAAATCAGAAGGTGTTTAGTTCTCTAAGAAGTTGAAAGAGCTTTATAATATTTAGTGCACGTACCTTTTCAAGTGGGAATAGGTGCCTTTTATAGGTATCAGTGCTCAAGGTCCCCTTGGTAACGGGCCTGAGTACCTTGTGGAGCTGTTTCCGTTTTATCTGGCGCACTAATGCGCCAAATGCAAAATTCCCACGGAGGTTATGGTCTGCCCAAGTAAAGTTGAGGCGTGTGATACGGCGGGCCGTTCTAACAACCGAGACATTGGAGCTTTTGGTGGCACACTGCTGGGGGTGATTAGCGAGCTCTTCGTCACAAGTTGTCTTGAATCTCTATAGCTCGACCGGCTCCTAGGACAGGTCATCATAATCTTACGGGGTCTACTAGTTCGATCTTGCTGAGGTGGAAGTCAGCCTAGGCGAGGTACTCTAAGCTAATTTGCCGAGTTGTTTTGCTGACTCAACGTTGAGGTGTCGTCCAAAGGCTACGTGTTGCTATACGATTGGAAAAACCAAATTACCCCTCATGAGTTAATTTTTGAGAAATTATTTATGTATCTTGAACTTTGAAAATTAACTTATAGCCTTATTGACCATTGGGGTCTAGGACTTTAAGCCCAAGCTGGAGCCCAAAGCCCAACCAAAAAATTTGAAAAAAAATGTTTTTTTTTCCTTTTTTATTCAATAAAAATCTATTTTATTTATATTAAAAAGCCTTAAAATCTAAAAATAATAAAATATCTCACTATAAATTGAAAAAAGAGAATAGGAACAAGATATATATATATATATATATATATATATATATATATATATATATATATATATATATATATATATATATATATAATATTATCAAGTCAGGGCAAGGATTTTTTTAAAAGCCCAAGCCTACCTAAACAAAGTTGGGCGTAGTGTTTTGGGCTGAGCACGAGCCCATAGGCCTAAATTCACGTCCAAGCCCTACTTAGAATGGGCTGGCCCATAACCATCAGGCTGCCCGCCCCATGAAGAGACTTAGTTTTTACATAACCCAAGGCATTTAAAGTAAAGTTTTATTTTTATAAATCGTTCAACCAAACAAGAAAAATAGATGGTTAAAAGTATTGAGCCTATATGGAACTGATGCGGTGCATTTATAAAGTTAAATGGTAATGCTACCAAACACTTCATAATTACAAATCCATTTAATCCAATTAGACCATGAGTCTTTTTCTTTTATATAATCCAATCAAACCATGAATTGATTATCATTTAGAGTTTGAGGGGCATCATACATCGCTACACTTTGATGAATTTTTAGGCTTCGTTTGGAAGGGATGTAAATTAAGAACGATGTAAAAGTTTATGACGATTTGGTTCTGTCGGTATTTGGACAAAGTGCAAATGAAGATCGACATAAAACCTCATTTTGGTTTAGATTTGTCAGCATTTGGATGGAGTGGAGTTTTATGTCGTGGATCAATGTATAATCTCATCACACGTAAAGTTTTACATTGGTTATTGATGTAAATACTACATTGATAAAATCAATGTAAAACCTCACACTTTCAAATGCAAGCTTAAGGATAAAATCAATGTAAAACCTCAGACTTCAATGTAAAACATCATCAATATACTTTTACACCGATTTCAAACGCAACCTTAAAGAGTTGTTGTTTTCCTTTTGATAGGCCAGATCGCCTTTAAATTTCCTCCTGAAGTTGCATAGCAAACGAAAAGTTTAACTGATTCTTCACTATCACCGGCAATGTAAGCATTTTTTTTCTTGAAATAAAGTAGGAAAGAAAAATAGATTGGTTTAATAAATCAGAATTCTTGGTTTGGTAAAATTTCTTATAATTAATTTTCAGTACAAGTTGAATGGAGTGGTGCAATTATATATTCACACACAATAAAACAAATTAAAATAGAACAAATAGAAGGGAACTTGTTCAAGGGTTCATAAGAGAGAATGGTAGATCAAATAATCTGCTAGTTAATCGTTTGAACTATAAGAAAGAAATTAAAAATAATATAGATCAAACTCTAGCTAGGTTACAGAGCTTTGTCATCCATGGAAATAATTATTGAGAAGTGCTGAAGGCAAAGATGGAATATAATTAGGACATATGCTCAGCAACCTTTCTATGTATATATATATATAATTTCATGGTGATCATGGTGGTGGACATGGCCGCCCTCCAAGGTTGGTGTTGCATGAAGGCCTGGAAGGTGGCACTGAGCCACTTTGGAATGATTGAAGTTGAATCACGATATCTTCCTTCTTTAACCACTCATCATCACTGCCTAAAGGCCTCGTTGCTGCAAGTTGTAGCATTATAGAAAGCAAAATTATGAGCACAACTGAAGCTCTCTTCAACAGATAATTTCTTCTATATGAAACCATACTTCTGTACGTGAGATGTAAAATGTATATTGTGGCGGATGAAATGCATTGCGCTTTGTGGGCGAGTTTGGATTTCCTATTGAAATGAGATTCGGTGAGATGATAATAAACAATAAATATTCAAGGAAAGAAGACACTAGCTCCATGCACATACACATATATATAAGGCTAGCTTGAGAGGGAGATTATATTCCTGGTCAAGTAGTCCAAAGTTTGACAACCAAAACAGTAGTCTTATGGCCATTTCCTCGTTGTTGTATTGGATGTATATTGAATAACTGTATAGACGATCAATCTTTGACCAGAGATGTCTCCCTTCTCAGCGTTAAATCTCTTTTACTAACTACACATTCTTAGACAAGAGCTACAATATGATCAAGCATGGCAAAATATAGAAATATTAGTAATCGGGATTCCTATATATTGTGATCATGTATATTTAGTTATTTGGTTTAATTTGATTACACATATATTTAACTTGTCAAAGAAGAATGGGTCGGGTCAGAATAAAGAAAAGTACATGGGTCTCCCTTGGGAAAATTTTCAAACATTTCGAACATGCAGCTTCAGCGGTTGACCACGCTGCGCTAATCTCAGTCGTCCCTTTTCTACGTGAATGAGTTCAGCATTAATTTGTGAGTTTCACCCATTTTAGTTTTGCAGGAAAGACGGAATAGAATCCACATGAAGAAAATATAATATGGGTTTTCTCTTATTTGCACGTACGTGTATATCATTCGGGAACCAGTTCAGCATTAAAAATTTTGCCTAGCTTATAATTTTTTAAATGCTTGCCAGACGTGGGCTAAGCATTTACGTATGTTTATCAAGTGAAACATATTTTTCTTAATTACATTACAACTAATGAAATAGATAAATTTCCTAAAACCATGAATCATCATCATCTAAGTCAAGGTTCAAAATATCGATACGCATGCTAGTAGGGGTGTATCAGGCATTTTGATAATCATTTTTTATCTTTTTTTATATTTTTTTCAAAATTGGTTTAGGGGAGCCAGTCTAGGACTCCTTCTCTTGAACTGGTCAGACCCCCGATACACCCACTATAGGGGCATATCAGAAGGGTCCCGGAATGATATATATCGGTCGATACGGGCCGATACGTAACGCTACTTTGAACTTTGATCTAAGCTTTATCCCAACTATGTTTTATCCTAGAGTATGAAAAAATAGGCATCAACTCATCCATATTGTAATTTGTGTTTATGCTATATATGCTACAATTTCCCTTAAAAATCCTTGTTCCATAAAAAGATCATAACATTTTGGCTAGCTCAAGTTGATGATGTTATTGTTAATGGTTTTTAACATGACTCATCCTTAATGAGGCAAAACAAATACATGTAAATTTTAAAACCAAATAAATGGGCTTAATTTACATGGTAGGTTCTAAAATAATATGGGCCTCCATAGACCCAAGACCCAAATTTATATAAACATGACCATGGCCTAGAAATCCAAGTATTCTAAGTCCTACATAAACATGACCATGGCCTAGAAATCCAAGTATTCTAAGTCCTAATAGGGTGGTCTCATTGGCAAGACCATTAACTCCTACATAATGGAGTATGTTTAAGAAATAATCCTAACCTAACATTCCACTTACATGGGGTTGGTTAGCAAAGTTGGTTGAGGTAGCAGTTCTAAACCTAGGCTATAAATAGCCTTGCCTAAAGAGAAAGAGGTTTTTTTTTCAACAATCAAATTACAAGAAACTCTCAGATACCAACACTTGAGGATTGCAAACAACCACAAGCTCCTGCAAATTCCAACAACTCCAAGATTAAGAGAAAAGAAAAAAGGAAAAAAAAAACTTATTAGTTCTATACAATACATTTGGATTTAATCTCTTTAAAGAAGATCAAACTACTACAAAAGGGCCCTTCTTAAAAAAGCATCATTCACAACTGATCAAGCGCAAAGCCTAAAGTGAAGAAATCTACATCAACACTTCAAGGAGTACAAGAAACACGCCAATGGCCCTTGTCTTCACTAAATTCAACCATTAATCAGATGTTGCTAATGTCATCAAACAAAAATCAAAGGGAGTCCATTCTCTTGTATTTTCCTTTATTACAATTTTATTTTTGTTGTTTTTGTATTTTATGTTAACTAGATACATGAAATTTGTGTTGACACTAGTATAAGACATTCCTTGCAAATTTCCATTAAACTAATCTTTCTTTTTCATTAAACAAAAGGATTCGATGCTAAAATTAAACCATGCAAACTTGGATTATAACTTTATATAATTAATTTTCTTTTTGATAAAATTTATCAGACGTGGTTCTTATATTTTATTACTTGAGTCTAACTGAAAAATCTAATTATTATTATTATTATTATTATTATTTTGCTCCAAGGGCTCGGGGGGTTAGCCCATCCCCTAAACCCATAATTCCCCCAACCCAAGTGCAAGTAGGATTCAACCCCAAGTCTCTTCTACGATTAATAAGAGAGTTTACCAACCAGCTAGTTTGCACCTTGCAGTTTACTACTTAATTAATTAAACCTTCTTAACTATTCTATCGATAAATGGGAAGAAGATTTATATGCAAGAGAAATGCATATTTTAGTGGAATGTACATTTGAATATTAATAGAAATTCTAATGATATAAAAAACTTAAGGTCCGTTTGGTTCACAATCGGAATCAGAATCAAAATCCTTTGAAATCGAAACCAGAATGGTCTATTCCCATACTTTATTTGGTTCAAACTGAAATGGGAATGAAAATTGGAATAAGTAAGAATGGGATTTCATTCCCAAAGGAGGAGTAAGGAATGAACATTCGCTCATATGGGGGGTTGCCATTCCAACAGAAATAAGAATGGGATTCTAATTCCACTCAACCAAACAATTGGAATCAGAATAGCCCATTCTGATTCTAATTCTAGACCCCTATTCCCGTGAACCAAGTGGGGCCTTAGAGGTTGTTCTCTAATATGAATTATTTTTTTTGTTATGAGTTCCAAAAACAAAAAAAAAAATCAGTTTGTTTGAAAACAAATTATTTTCTTAAAATGAGAACACAATATATATATATACACACACACACACACATTAGTAATTAAGCAAATGCGTTGCACATGAGAAATTTTCCTTCATATTAATTACTTGAATTTTATATCATAGTTAAGATGGAAATTGAAATTAACAAAAGTAATAATATGATTAAAACTAAAGTTAAATTTTTTGTGGCAAATAACAATTATTATTATTATTATTAGGGTAAATTACAAAGACCCCCTTCCATTAGCCTTTAGTTGAAATTCACTGTTATAATATTTTTTAATTCCTACACTACCTTTGTAATATATATTCTGAGAAAAACACTGTTCATCTTCCCGACCACAAAATACACGAACAGCAGCCACAGTAGATGTTGCAGCGGTGGCAGACTTCCGAAGTCCTCCCTCTCTTTCTCTCTCCCGATCTCACTTCTTCCCCTTCCCCTTTCTCTCCTCTTTATTCTTCCCGATTTCCTGTGTTTTCCCGTCATTGCAGCTCTAGGTGTTTATTATTGTTTTCTTTTAACAGGGGTCTTTCATCTGGTTATGATTGACCAGTATAGGTGTTTATTATTGCTTTCTTTTCACGTTTAGGATTTTAGTTTCTTGCTCAGTTTCTTGTCCGAAGATTTTGATTGACAGAACTCTGGTTATCTATCTCTTTTTCTCGCTGTGGCCTGTGGATTCAATTGCCTCCCCATCAAAGACATACACACCCATCAGGCGATTTGGGCCTCTATCTTGCTATTGCGAGAGAAGGTAAAAGTTCTATTTCATTAAAAGTGAATTCCTTTTTCTTGCACAACGTATTAATTGTGACCTGGAACTAGAAGAAGGGGAAGAATAAGGGTTTTTGTGTTTCTTTCCCCCTTCGCTTTTCTAAGATTTCTTTTATGTCTTTTCTTCCCGCGGCCTGGTTTCTGTTACCCATCATCTTTTGTAATTTTTTCACCATGCATGCTTGAATCTTTTTCTCTTATTTTTGTCTATCCTTTGTATTTGGAATACGTGGGCGATTCCTATTCTTTTGAAATGAAAATCTCTTTATCTATATATTGGATCTATATTGCTGCTGCTGATGATGATAGATCTTTCACTTTTGCCTTGGGTCTTACATTTGGGTCATGATTTCTTCCATCGGTTTTCTATTAGTTTTGTAAAAGGGCTTTCTTCGTAGTGTCCTGCATGTGAATTCTTTATTTTTATATCTTCCTATGATTAATGAAGAAAAGCTAAGAGATCTTCTTTGTTGACCCTTTGTTTTTGAAAGAAATTTAGATGGAGGAGAGAGGTGAGTTCCATTGCTGGGGTGAACTAAAACCCGATGCACTCGGGCTAATTTTCAAAAATCTTTCTCTTCAGGAAATTCTTACTATGATTCCGAGGGCCTGCAAATCTTCGAACAGAGCAGTAATGGGTCCCTATTGCTGGCAAGGGATTGACGTTAAATAACCCTTTGCTAACCACTGTTTTTAACACGCCGTAGACCCACCTGTTGGTCGGACCATGCATTAAAATTATTACCCAATTATTATAATTCCGTTCTGAGCTAATCTCAAACCATATCTTTATTTAATAAAACTATTAATTTGGTCAACAATCCAGTAACTCAGATGGTTGTTGTTGAACCATTTAATTGCTGAACTATTATTACTCCAAGGAAAAACGGATCAGCCTCTACATTGATTTTTTAAAAAGTTATGTCTCTTTGACTCAACTTGAAATCGACCCTGACCCAATCGGATTAGTAAAATATCTTTAAATTTTTCTAAAATTTTTAAAATCCCCAACCCCCCTCCCCCAAACCTAATGGTAAATTAATCGAATATCTCTAAATTTTTTCTAAATTCTTAAAATTTTAGGATCCCATAATTCCATTTCTAAAGTATTTTCAAATTTAGTTCCTAAAATATTTCCAAATTCACATAATCCTATTTGTAAAATATTCAAAAATTGGATTAATTTTAGGTGGTTGCCTTAGGGCAAAGAAAATTAAGATATTCCCCATTCTCAATGGGGAGTGAATGCTATGCCCTACCACTGATGACAGGGCGAGGACAAGGAAAAGTATCTTAACTATGGGGAGGGGTTCCTCACCCGCCATTCCTAATAGCAAAGATTGTTAATAAGGCCTAATAGTTAGATACTTGAGTAGGACGGACCCATGTGATTTTAGTACCAAATCTTATTGCGTCTCGGCATCTCAACTCATTACCCGACTTTGCCCTAGAGGGGGTGCTCCGCTCAATTGCCATTCCTACTAGCAAAGATTGATTATTAAGGTCACTAAATCCAATACCATTTACCCCTTCATCTTAAGACCTGAAGTTGGAATCGATTCCAATCGTTTAATCAGAGTTATTTTGACATTGAATCTCATTTTACATCAAATTAGAAATCCGAAATCATAGGTATATAGATCCCAAAAATCCAAATCCAACGACAACAATATCGTCTAAATATGATACCGTTTACCATTTTATCCTAAGATCCAAATTCGGAACTGACTTCGATCGTTTGATCATAATCATTTTGATCCCAAATCTCATTTCATATAAAATCAGAAATATGAGACCTTAGGCAAGTAGATCCCAAAAAACCGAGTCCAATGACACCAAAATCACTTGAATCTGACACCGTTTACTCCTTTATCTTAAGACTCGAAGCTTAAACAAATTTCGATCGTTAGATCTGAGTCATTTTGATCATGAATCTCATTTCACATCAAATCATAAACCGAAGACCTTAGGTACATAGAGCCCAAAACTTCAAATCCAACGACACAAAAATTACCCAAATCCAACACCATTTACCCCTTCATCTTAACACCCGAAGCTAGAACCAATTTCGATCATCCGATCAAAATTATTTTGATTCTGAACGTCATTTCACGTTAAATTAGAAATTCAAAACCATAAGCAAGTAGAGCCCAAAAATCTAAATCTGATGACGCCAAGATCACCTAAATCGGACACTGTTAATCCCTTCATCTCAAGACCCAGAGCCATTGCCGATTATAATCATTCATCCGATATATCTTGATCATTTTTCTATTGAACCATATAACATAGAAAATAAAATCAAACCGAGTAAATAAATAAAACTAATAATTCGGAGTGTAACAATATGAAAATCAGACTTGGGATCTTCTGCCCACACATACCCACAATACACCTCCCCTGTGAATTGGGAACATCTCACCCCATAATACTTTGTAGAGGATGAGATGTTCTGCTGTAATAAACGTGGGTAGGAGATCCGAACTCTCAAAATCATCGAATTCTGAATCCAACAATACGATAGGGGAAAGACGACGATAGATTTTCTGATTTGGTTAGGTTTCAACTTTGAAGGTTTTTTCTAGTTTTTTTTTAATATTAGGAATAGAATAAAAAATATATATCTTTACACAATATAATACACGTTTACGTTCACGTTCATGTTCGTTAATGTTGCTAAAGAGCAAAGACCACGTTTAAAGTTAAATATAACCGGGAGACTTTTTTATTATTTTGTATGTATTTGCACTATAAATATTTGTATTTATACCCCTTCCGAACTGAACCTTATGAACTAAATTGATTAATTCAAACCCAGTCGGCGCCAAATACATCAAATTACAATGCAGGATAGGCCCAAATTGAATAAATCAGAGTTGACCTCAGGTTTGGTACAGGCTTCAACGTTAATTCAATACTTAGGGTTGGGCCTGATTTAATTTAAACCTGGCCCAGCCAGTAACAAATGGTCAGTCTGCAGGATGAGCTGAACCTTAGATGGTTGTATAAACTAGCCGATTCAGTGGCGCTTCAAACTCAAAAACAACATCCACCTTTTCTTTATTTTATTTTATTTTTTGTATTTGTACTCTTCCCGAACCAGCTGAAGCAGGTTATTATGATAACTTGGCACAGCCCACTGCCCATGAGGACTTGGCTGACAAGGTCCATGGACTTGGCACAGATATATAAATTTTTATTTTTAATTTTATTATATTATTTTATTTTAATTGTATCGTAATTTTTTTAAAATTTGATTGTATTATTTTATATATAAACAATTGTATATATCAAAGTTTATACGAAACAAAATTTTAAGATTTTTTTACTCAATTTGTTATCTAAATCTTGTTAATTTATATTATTTTTTTAATTTTTCTAAAATATCATTTAGGCCCACAGCCCGCTAGGCCTGGGAATTGGATTGTGCCAGGCTTCCCTCTTGGGGAATTCATGCGAGGCAGCCACAGCCTATTACAATGCAGGTGGCCCGCAAAAATAGGCCATGCTAGCCCGACCCAGTCCACATTACACCTCTAATTGCATTTAGACCTATTCATAGGCCGGGTCGGGCCGAGCTTTTACTCATCATTAATGGAAATACGCTAGGCCCGAGCCCGAGCCCAAGCCCGAGCCCGACCCGACCAATGGGCCTATAACTTGGGCCCGAGCCCTGATAAAAAGCCCGAAGCCCAAGCTCGAGCTTGAAGCCCGACCTAATAAAAAAAATTACAATTTTCCCCATTCAAATTAGAATTAAAAATTCTGATGGTTTTTTTTCCTATTTAAATGAACAATGGGCCTACAAGATGGTTTTTTTTCCTTTTCTTTTACGTTTTAAAACACAGTTTTACATTCTTAAATCAAAAAATTTATTTAAATGGACATATTCACATAACCCATTTTAAGTCTAATTTTAGGTCGGGCCAGGCCAGGCTTGAGCTGGGCTATTTTGACAAAACCTGACTCCGGCTCGAATTTATTGCAAGCCGAGCTTTTTGCCCGAGTTTAAGCCCGCGGGCCTATAAACATGTTCAAGCCTGTCTGGGGGCCGGGCCGGCCTATCGGGCCACCCGGCCCATGAACAGGTCTAATTGCATTATACATATTTGTATTTGTACTCTTAACACTCATTTCAAAAAAAGTATAAATACAAATATATACTATTCAGGTCATGGTAGGAAGGACCCATGTGATTTTAGTACCAAATCTTATTGCGTCTCACCATGTCAATTCATTACTCGACTTTGCCCTGGAGGGGGTGCCCCGCTCAGTTGTCATTCCTACTAGCAAAGATTGATTATTAAGGTCACTCAAATCTAATACCGTTTACCCCTTCCTCTTAAGACATGAAGTCGGAATCGATTCCAATTGTCTAATCAAAGTTATTTTGACATTGAATCTCATTTTATGTCAAATTAGAAATCCCAAACCATAAGTATATAGATCCCAAAAATCCAAATCCAACAACAACAATATCGTCTAAATATGATACCGTTTACCATTTTATCCTAAGACCCAAAGTCAGAATTGATTTCGATCGTTTGATCATAATCATTTTGACCCCGAACCTCATTTCTTATCAAATCAGAAATACGAGATCTCAGGTAAGTAGATCCCAAAAATCTGAGTCCAATGACACCAAAATCACTTGAATCTAACACCGTTTACTCTTTTATCTTATGACTTGAAGTTGAAATAAATTCTGATCGTTCGATCGGAGTCATTTTGATCCTGAATCTCATTTCACATCAAATCAGAAATCCAAGACCATAGGTACATAGAACCCAAAAAATCTAAATCCAACTACACCAAATTTACGCAGATCCAATACCATTTATCCTTTCATCTTAACACCTCAAACCGGAACCAATTCCGATCATCCGATCGAGAATTCTGAACGCAGCAACAATACGAGAGCGGAAAGACGACGATAGATTTTCTTATTTGGTTAGGTTTCAACTTTGAAGGTATTTTCTATTTTTTTTTAAATAAAAAATCAAACCCAGTAAATAAATAAAACTAAAAATTTAGAATGTAACGGTACGAAAATCAGAATACACCCCTGTGAATTAGGAACATCTCACCCTGCATAATACTATGCAGAGGATGAGATGTTATCTGTATGTAGCTGTAATAAATGTGGGCAGGAGATCCGATGTCTCAAAATCATCGAATTCTGAATCCAACGATACGAGAAGCGGAAAGACGACAGATTTTCTGATTTGTTTAGGTTTCAACTTTGAAGGTTTTTTCTATTTTTTTTTTAATATTAGGAAAAGGATAAAAAAAAAAATCTTTACACAACATAATACACGTTAACGTTCACGTTCGTTAACGTTGCTAAAGAGCAAAAGACCACGTTTAAAGTACTGTTGTAGGATTGGAGGGGATAGTTAGCATTTACATAAGTTCTGCAAGATCTAGCTAATTTAGCTATCTGATGTTCTTTCCTGATCGCAGATCTGTTAACAAAAACCAGTTTAATATCAACAAAAAAAGAGAGTAGAAGTATGGTATGTCCCAGATCTATTAACAAAAGTTTTCCTGTCACAAGGAATT
Source organism: Nelumbo lutea (assembly GCF_056320005.1). Classification (NCBI taxonomy): domain Eukaryota; kingdom Viridiplantae; phylum Streptophyta; class Magnoliopsida; order Proteales; family Nelumbonaceae; genus Nelumbo; species Nelumbo lutea. The sequence goes on along the minus strand of NC_142684.1, from coordinate 165,042,029 downwards.
CCTGTCACCCGTCGACAGCCAAAGTTTTCCCCTCCCCTCCCACTCTAGCTAGCTTCCACTCTTATTTCACATTTATTTCGGCAATGATCGACTTATTGATTCATGCAACGATGTTTCGATGAAACAATTGCATGGGGAAGCAAAACAAATTCACCCTGTAAGCCTAAAGACAAATTTTGTTCTGAATGTACAGAAACATCATTTATTATATCAAACTAGAATTTGTGCGGATATAGGCAAAAGCACTTATTATAAGTTTGCACAACTAGCTAGTGGTACTGTACTAGACCAATTACAATACCAAATAGCAGGGAACGTAACTAAAACCATCAAATTAAGAAAAATATATTAATTAAAACACACCACTAAAGTGCTGACAGAGACAGAGTTTTATTAACCATGGAGATGGCGGAAGAAGTATATATTAATTGATGAAGGCAAAGATGATAGTGGCGCAACATGCATGGCCACACGGAATCATGGCGGACATGGTCGATATGGAAATCTCGAACCACATGAAAGTCCTGAAGGTGGCACCGGGCCTCTTTGCAGGGATTGAAGATGAAGCACAATATCTTCCTTCTTTAACCACTCATCATCTTGGCCCAACAGAGACCTTGTTACTGCCAGCGGAAGCACTATGGAAAGCAAAATCATGAAGACCATAAATATTGAAGCAGCTCTCATCATCACCAGATTTCTTCCGTATGAAGCCATTCTTTTTTCGGATATAAGCTGCAATTAAACTAGCTAACTACTGTGGATGAAATTTGAGAGTCGTTGGGGTTTTCTGTTTTCAAATGGGATGGAACGCAATGGGAATTATGGGATCGATCGATGTATATATAATATGTTCATCATGTGAGTATTTCCTGGTTTACGCTTAAGAGACTCCTGCCGCTGACGCAGGTGTTTTGAGTTCAAAGTTCCACAACGCGCGATAACGTTTCTTACGGTCATTTCTTCGTTGTGTGTACGTATTTTTGAACAAAGAAATTTCGTCCTCTTGTTCCTCCTCTCTGCGTATTCTGCACTCACACCTCTTTCCTTCTTCGACAAGGCTAGCTACAAATGTGGTTTTAGAGATATTATTCATCAGACTAATATGGAGAAGATTTTTTACATTCATTGTTATCTTTGTTCGATTTCATATTGAAACTTCAACTTGCCAAAGAAGATATTAAGGGTTAATTAATTATAAGAATATAAGAAAAACGATGATGGAGGTTGCAAGTTAGCAAAACAACAAAAATGCCCGGGCAGTATAAAATTGGTGGTCAGCATCTCATCTCAGTGTTGAGTATTGAATAATTACAATTTAAAGTTTCTACATATACATGTGCCTCACATCATCAATTTAATTGGTGATTTATTGTTTTTTTGAGCATTAAGAAATCCCTTTACTTTTATTTTTGGATATATATCCAAGGTTCAAAGTATCTATAGGATATGAATTTCGGCCGTATCATATCAGTAATTAGAAACGACCGAAACACTTATTTTATTTTTATTTTTTTTCAAACGTTGGTTTTTGAAAGATTATAGGCTGTTTTTTATTATTATAAAAGATGAGGTAATTGTTAGAATAACATAATATATAATTATTCATTGTTGTCATTTCAAACACATATCCAGGTGTCATTAGGCATCACTACATAAGACGAATTGAAGTGGAAATTTAACGAAACTTTCGAACACAGGGAAAACTAATATATTCCCATGCAGGTAACTCCATCGATGTAAAAGATGGTACAAACTTTACATTGTAATTAAATAAGGGATGGAATTTGGATAACTCAATGTCTAAACAAAGAATGCAACGTTCAAACCAGCCACTGTCGTACAAACCAGCCACCTGAACTGTCAAACTGTTAGTAACTCAATGACTCAATCCATGGATGAGAAGGCAGATATTTGATTATCATTTTTTGTATTTTTTCATCAGTAATAATAATTCATTTTTATCATGCTTACTTTTGTTTAATATTTAATAAGATGAATATACAATATTAGAAATATTTTCATTTATTTATAATTTTTTTATAATTTTTGTATTTTATTTATTCTATAATTTTAATTTAATTATAATATCACAGATTGATTCATTTGATTTGAACAATTAAATCATGGGCTCACCACCTAAATAGGAAAGTGGCTATATTTTCAAAGTTGAACGAGTAATTATAATTATGAATGTTCATTATTTGGGTGGGTGCATGAAAATTCAAATTTATACAAGGCACACGATTTTAATTATAATTGGCTTTCCATGTGTTTTAATCAAGGTTAAACCAGCCGTGATTTAGTAATTTTTATTATTTTAGTTTTAAATTAGTCAGAACCTATGCAATGCATGAGATTTTTAACAGAATTACAAATTAGAGTTAATGGGCTTTTAAAGAGCCTTATATACTAATAAATATTATACCCACAAAAATTCAGCCCAAAATACCTTTGTTTGCCCCTACATTACACCAAGATTCCGATTTGCAGTTTTGGAAACTACATATTGCGATTTAATCTTTGTTTTGTAGGGTAGCAGTCTTACGAAAAACCCTCCTACTGGTTCTTGATTGTCTTGTATCAGTTATTTAGTTTCAGGTCATCATTCTTGAATTGAATTTTGAATTAAAAATGAAACCCCAGACCCATTCAAACCAAATTGGACCAAACTGATTGGACCAAATCTGTGGTTCGATGGGGGCTGTTTTCAGTCCTAAAATTTCATATATGGGTCCAAGTGTTGATGATTAATTGCAAGATGCAATTCAGCCCACATCTGTAAAACCCATTTTTAGTCTGTTAAAACTGTTTTCGCCCAATTCAACATAAATGCTATATGGGCCGAACTTCTCATTGCAGTTCAGCCCATATACCTAGATAATATTATTTGATAATGTTATGGGCTTTACATATGGGTTTTACAATTATTTAATTGATTTGATCAATTATGGATTTTATGCAAGTGATGTATGGATGTGTGATGTACTATGTTCATAGGCCATAAGTACTTAGCCCATGCTGATTCGATAGTGGCTTTTATGCACACCATGGCTGAATGCACATCATTGCCATGGTGTCCTTAAGATCATTGGATGATCTCCCTTCGTAGTGGGCCCCACACCAACTTCTTCCCCAAGAGGAACCGTGCGGAACCCTAGCCGTTTAGGGCCCATCTAAACATAGCCTTATGAAAGCCAGTAGGAGCCACTTTGATTTTACCTAAATTAAACTAGGGCGTAATTATTCGTTCCCTCCTAAAAGTATAAGTGCATGTGATAGGGAGATTCATATGATGAACTCTCTAAAGGCCTTCCATCATTAGTATGAAGGTTGATTGTATTGTTGGATGGGGATGCACCATAAAATTGGGCTATCCATCTGCTAATGCAGTTAGCTGGATTGCTTCATGAGATGATAGGGGCGTCATTGACCGATATGGGAGGGGCCTATTCTAAAATGGAAGACTCTCTCATAGTACCTTAGCGTTCACGAACATGATGGGTGAGCACTTACTGGACAGAAAGATTTAACCTAAAATGGCTATGAACCTTGTGTGGCAGAGGCCAAAGGGAAAACTCATAAGATGAGTGGATAAGATCCTTCACAAAAGGTGGTGGGGTTATGTAGCTGAAACATTTGGCTCCATGCACCCCATGTGATTTCCCACATTTCTAGAGACACAACTGTCTCCGTCACTGAGATTGGAGGGAATCTCAAAGATGCCCAAAATGGAAAGGGAACATAGATTAAAAGCCATATCTATGTGATAACATGAATCCATTAGGTTGTGGACTTACAAATCTGCCTTGCCTTTTATCAGAAATGGCAAATGAATAATTCGCCAAACTGTTGGACAACAACAAACTCAAAGGCCCAAATTATGCTGACAGGTTCTGTAACCTTATGCTGCTCTTAACGTCCAAGAAATTGGACAAAATTATGAAAAACCTTGCTCTAGATCTTCCGGGTGACAAGGCTTCTGAGGACAGACGAAGAGAGTATCAAGAATGGGAGGAGAAAAATTCTCTTGCCCGGTGTTATATTATAGCCTCTTTGGATAATCCGATATAGTGACAATTCGATAAGATCAAAGTATCCAAGGACAACAAGTTCATGACCATTGTCTAAAGATGATGGGTTATATTAATGAACTAGAGACTCTTGAGTCAAGGCTAGACCATGACACTAAAATTGATGTTGTCCTCAATTCCTTGCCTCTCTCCTTCAATCAATTTATCATTACTATAACATGAATAAGCTAAATGTTAACCTTCAGGAACTCAACAAAATGTTGTAGAGGACTGAAGAACTGATCAAGAAGGAAAAGCCGATAGCCATGCTTGTTGAAGGTGGAAAATCGGGCTACAGAAAGCGAAAGGCTAAAGGGAAGGCCCGGAAGAAAAGTAGCAAAGCTAAGAAGTAGAAGAAGGATAAGACATCGGATGCCTGTCACTTCTGCAAGCAGGTCAGCCACTGGAATAGGAACTGTCTTCAATTTCTAGAGACTAAGAAGAAAGGTAATTTTGAATCTTTTATCATAGAGACCAATTTGTTGGTCACTTCTGCTTCCTGGTGTATTGACTTCGGGGCTTCAACTCATGCATATAACTCATTATAGGGGTTCAAGATAAGTAGAAGATTGAGTGACGGAGAAGTGACGCTCTACTTGGGGACTTCTGCAATAGTTGCAGCTACAACCATAGGAACCATAGAATTCGTTTTCAAAGAAGGAATTATTGTATTGAAAGATTGTCTTTTCGTACTAAATTTAAGAAGAAATTTGATTCCTATCTCAAATTTGTGCATGGATGGTTATTTTATCTTATTCAGTAATGTGATAACTATTAAACGAAATAACAAATTCCTCGCATATGGAGAACTTAATAACAGTCTCTATGTTCTCCTTCCTTCTCTGTAAACAAACCTTACCGAAATAATGTTGGAAATAATCCCCAAAAAGAGGACCCATGATATAATAATCCCATGTGCCTGTGTCATTACCGACTTGGTCACATTAATATAGATCATATCACAAGGTTGGTAAAGGATGGTCATTTGGATTTTCTAACTGTAGAAGATCTTCCAACCTGTGAACCTTGCCTTTAGGGTAAGATGACGAAACGACCATTTACTAATAAGCCTGAAAGACGTACAGGCACATTTGGCCTTATGCATACTGATGTATCTGGTCCCCTGAATGTTAGGGCACATAACCAACATGTTTATTTCATAACTTTACCGATGATTATTCACGGTATGGTTACGTGTACTGATGGGTTTGTCGAAGCCCTCAAAATTAGTACTAGTCCCACAATAAAATGTTTGCATTAAAAGTGGTTCTAGGTCGAGTCCCACAGGGAGCAAATCAATAATCTCTTAGCCGAATGGGTAAAGTAATTGTGTGAGAAAATTAAATAACTAAAATTAAAAGAATAACAAACTAAACAAACAAGAGAAAATCAGTCTTACCGAATTCTGATTCAAGGGTTCGGGTTGAATCGATTGGCCATCGATCCTAGGTACAATTTAGCATTCTTGCAATTCAAGCATTTAACCTTAGATTTATTAGGATAGCCATAATAAACCTTGTGTTTTCCTAATTCAGTTGACCAAACCCAGCATTCGATCAACACTTATCACCACTCAACTGGGTACGATAGCGTTCCATGTTAAACAATGATAGCATTAAGATTTGTGAAAACAGTTAAACCAAAATAACAATAATTGAGATAGCTGCAATTACTGAATTTTGTTCCATCGATTCTTTTAGGTTGAACCATGTTAAAACATTGGTCAAAGGCTGTCACGAACAATTGACCCAAAAAGATAACAACCTAATTGCTACTTGTACCATTATTCGTGACAATTACGGATCACCGAAATCATGGATAGCAGTAGGAAAATCAACATTAATTCAGTTTGTCAGAATAATTAACATTAACATCCAATAAAAATGTGCACAAGAACCAATGAATACTTGAATTAAAAAGAAAGAAAATAAAGTAACTACAGAACCTCACAATGACACAATCAAACCTCCCCACTTGAACCAGAAAAAGAAGCTTAGCTACTCATGATCTGTGCAATCTCCATGCTCTTCTTCTCCATAGCCAAACTGCCTTCTTGCTTCTTGGTCTTCTTGATGATCTCTTGGATCTTGGAATGAGTGATTGCTAGAGCTGGTTCGCCCCCCTCTTTATATAGCCAAAGGAGAGGGCTGTTTTCCAACTCCTTCTAGGAGATCATCTTATCCTTAAGGAGTTTTGATCTTATCTTGAACTAATCCTATCCTATCTCTTATCTAATGCTTTAATCTCAGTCTTCTTATCTCTCTAGGATTACATTCAAGACTTTAGATCTGATAAAACTCTCTCCTTGGAGATTACATTCGAAATTCGGACTCTTAACTCTTGAATTCGAGTTGGACTGCTTCAAGGTACTTCTGCGAGTTGGGCTTATGTTGTGAAATGGGTCTGACTGCGAACTTGCTCCGACTTTGGGCTCGTTTTCGTACTCGATACGGGCCGAATCTGTCAAAACCCAAAACATAAAAGTTGTGGGCCTTCCTTTCATCTTTCTAATGCTTCTTGAATTGTCTAATTCGGTCTCCGGAATTGAGAGTTAGGCCCAGATTACTAACTGTCGTCGAAACTGTGCAAAATCACCCGATTTGCCCTGTTTTCTTCCAATTGCCTTCTTTATTGCCCTGAATCGAAATACAAGAGTAATGAGTCCATTTAAGTGCTAAATAAATGTAAAAGAGTGAATATTAGGGGATAAAATTAGGGTTCATTTTGGTCTCATCATGTACCTAATGAGACATAAGTCTGAATCTTTTGAAAAGTTCAATGAATTCAGACAAGAGGTCGAGAAACAGTTTGGGAGAAAAATTAAGACCCTTCGATCAGATCGAGGTGGCGAGTATCTCTCGGACGAATTTAAGGACTACTTAAAGGACAATGGGATAGTATTACAACTAGCTCCTCCTGCTACACCACAGTTAAATGGTTTGTTAGAAAGAAGGAACCAGACTTTATTGGATATGGTCCAATCACTTCTCGTGCACTCAGATCTACCCACATCCTTTTGGGGTTATGCATTAGAGATTGCAATATACCTATTGAATCGGGTTCCAATCAAATCCGTTCTGAAGACTTCCTATGAGCTTTGGACCGGCAAGAAACCAAGTGTAAGACACTTGAAGATTTGGAGTTGTCTGACAAATGTTAAAAGAACTAGTGTCGACAAATTAGAATCCAAGATCAGTCGTTGCCTATTTATAGGCTACCCTAAGGGCTCTGTGGGTTACTTATTCTATGATCCAAAAGAGCAAAAGGTGTTTTGCAGTCGAAATGCCTACTTCTTAGAAGAAGAGTACATCCTGGATAATCATCACCAGGAAATTGTTCTTAATGAGGAGAGCCTAGGAGTAATGGGAGATGTACCACCAGTTCCAGAAAATAACCAACCTAGGAGATCTACCTAGGTTTCTAGGCTTCTAGTTCATTTTGGATATGACTAAGAAAGTTACTTGGTGGAAGCCATGATGAGGAGAATCCTATGACTTATACGGAAGCTACACTTGACATAGATTCCTTGAAGTGGGTAGATGCCATGAGAGCTGAGATGGACTCAATGGAGACTCACTAGACTCTAGTAGATCCGCCCCTTGGGGTAAAGTCAATTGGATGCAAATGGATCTATAAAAGGAAGAAGGGCCCTGATGGCAAAGTTGAGACCTACAAGACTCGCCTTGTAGAAAAATGGTACACTTAGAAAGAGAGAATCGATTATTAGGAAACCTTCTTGCTTGTGGCCATGATTAAATCCGTTAAGATCCTGCTATTGGTAGCAGTATACCATGACTACGAGATTTGACAAATGGATGTCAAAACTACGTTCCTAAATGGATATCTTACTGAAGATATCTATATGCAACAACAGCAAGGTTTCATAGCTACAGGACAGGAATACATGGTATGTAAACTCAACCAATCCATATATGGACTTAAGCAAGCTTCTAGGAGTTGGAACATCCGGTTTGACTCTACCATCAAATAGTTTGACTTTGAGCAAAATCTGGATGAACCCTGTGTCTACAGAAAAACTAGTAGTGATAAGGTTATGTTCTTGGTTCTGTATGTAGATGACATTCTACTCATTGGAAATGATGTAGAAATGTAAACTACAGTGAAAATGTGGCTTTCCCAACAATTCTCATTGAAAGATCTTGGAGAAGCCTCTTACATATTGGGTCTTGTACTCTATAGAGATAGATCAAAGAGGATAATAGGATTTTCCCAATCTGCTTACATTGACAAAATAGTCAAGTGATACAACATGGAGAACTCCAAGAAAGGAAATGTTCCTTTCAAGCATGGAGTCACTCTCTCGAAGGGTATGTTTCCCAAGACTACCAAAGAGATTGAGGGCATGAAAGAGGCTCCCTATGCCTCATCCATAGGGAGCATCATATATGCCATGCTTTGCACTCGTCCTAACATTTCTCAGGCAGTGAGTGTGGTAAGCAGATACCAATCTAACCCAGGGCAGGAGCATTGGACCGTTGTGAAAAACATACTAAAATACCTTTGAAGAACAAAATAGTTTTGTTTGGTATTCGATGGTAGTTCACTAATGATCCAGGGGTATACTGATGATGATAGAAAGTCTACATCTAGTTATATCGTCACGATAGGATCGTGTGCTGTTTGCTGGAAAAGCAAAAAATAGAGTCCACCGCAAATTCCACAACCGAAGCTGAATACATTGCTGCAAGTAAAGCTACCAAGGAAGTCGTTTGGATGAAGATGTTCATTCAAGAATTAGGAGTAGTTCCATCCAGCACATCACCCATTCCATTGTTGTGTGACAACATTGGAGCCATTACTCAGGCTAAGGAGCCACGAGCCCACTAGAAGTCGAATCACATCGAAAGGAAGTACCATGTACTACAAGAGATAGTTGGAAGAGGGGATGTCCTGATTCAGAAGGTAGGTTCGATGGAAAATGTAGTAGACTCATTAACTAAGCCACTGACACAAGAAGTGTTTGAGAAACACATGGAAAGTATGGGACTCCGAGTTGTACCCAATTGGACCTAAGTGCAAATGGGAGTTGTTAGACAGTTATGCCTTTTAGCTCCAATCAGATTCATGTAGCTTTTTGACATTTATCATAAATGAATAAAAGTACATAATTGATTCATGTCATTGTGGTGTGCTTCTGTGTGATACCCCTTAAACTAGACACTTAATGAGACTTGTATTAGTTTAGAATCTTCATAGCCATTGGATAGATCTGGGGAGATTTATCCTGCCAAGGTTGACATTGATGTGCCGCCAAGTTGGTTTGGGTGGCTTGTCTCAGTTGCCAGGGTGAGACTTGATGTACATGCAGTGTGTTTTTTTTAAACCCTGAACTGGACCAAAATTCCAGTAGGTGTCGGATTGGGACTTTGGAGATAGATGGGCAAAATTGGAATATTACACCTGACCCCTAGACTCGATTGTGATACTGCACTAGGTGTCGAATTAGGCTATCTTTGATGTGCCAATCAGTGAGATCCTTAGAGGGGGTCAAAATCTAGGTATGTTGGGATAGTCCGATAATTCATCTGAGTGGGTGATCATAGTGATGTGATCAACCCCTTTGTCGAAAAAAGTGAATGATTGGGGATGTACTCTCTCTGATGGAAAACTAAACTGCCGGTAGTTGATTTTAACCGTTGAAATTTGTTTTACAAAATATATTTATAGAAAGATAAACACACACACACACACACACACACACACACACACACACACATATATATATATATATATATATATATATATATATATATATTTGAAGGGTTGAGAGATCCATCAGATGGACGCCCAAAGATTGCGGAATAAGGGGCGAATTTCAAAAATTTTTCTCTCCCTTCGACTGGGAATCACATTCCCTATTTAGAAAATCATATTTTCAAGGATAAATCTTGAACCTTAAACTGAACCAGATCTGAACCAAAAGGAATGAGAGAGAATGATACCTGATACGGAGAAGCAATATCTCCCAACGAAGGTGTTCACGCCCAAGGAAGGATCCAAAGACTGATCCCACTGAAGATGGCGCAGTGCAGGATGGAGCAGAACCAGCAGTGTTCTTCCCCAAGAACTTTGTCCTTCGCAAGAAACAACAGGATGGAACGTGAGCACAACTCCCTTTTCAATCATTTCTCAAAGAATTGATGTCAAGATCCAATCTTGACTTCTCCCACAGCTGGAGATCGAACTGGCAAACAGGGCGGCAAGAGCAGGGAGGCGGCAAGAGAGTATTCGCAGGGTGCAGAATTCTCTCTTCTTGATTTCAGCACTAAAGAGGATCTGATGTGTTTCTTGGTCTCTCTCAAGGCTGCCGCCCCCTCCTTCCTTTTGTTAACTTGAAAAGATCAGCTCCTAATCCCATTAGAAGGTGCTTATCCAAATCATATTTTGATTAATTTTCTCTTCTAATGATAAGGATAAACCCTTATCTTATCTGCAGATTAGATTAGCTTTATCCTAATCTTATTAGGAGGTTTCTAGATCTGAATCACATTCAGATCTGGACTCTCTGAGTGGATAGGATTAAGACCCTATCCTAACTGCTAATCCATCTCAGAATTCGCCCCTTTAATTAACTAAATTAATAGCCCAGTTCAAAATGGGCTTTAGGCCCATTAAGCTTATGTGCTCACTTAACCTTCCTAACTGCTGCCCAGTTGGGCTTCCTTGTATGGCGTGGGACCCTAGCATTGATCTACACATCAGCCACATGGGTTCGGCCCAGCCTTTGTTACAAGACCTGGTCAAATACACTGTTAAAGACAGTGCACCCCCCTGAAACCCATCAAATGGGCTCTATGGGCCCAACACTTACCCTAAGTGGTCCCTGGGCCAAGCCACCTTGTAACACCCAGGGACTGTGGGCAGATGCAAGATTAGCCCATCAGGTATTATCCTCAATGGTCTTACACTTAACCTCTCAGCCCATAATGATCATACACTGCCCGACAAGAGAGGACCTCTCCCTCGGCTGCAAGGAACAGTGTTGCACTCTCCACTTATATGGATCCCGGGAATTAAAACCTTTTGCAAACATTTTAGAAACCATAATGTATATACTTTTATATCTCATATAAAATATATTTTGCAAAACAAATTTCAATGGTTGAAATCGGCTACCGGCAGTCTTGGTTTCCAACAGTGAGAGTGCATCCCCGATCATTACCTTTGTCCGACAAAGGGGCTGATCCTGTCACTATGATCACCCACTCAGATGAATTCTCGGATTGTCCCAACATACCCAGGTTTTGACCCCCGCTAAGGATCTCACTGATTGGTACATCAAAGACAGCCCGATCCGACACCTAGTGCAATATCATAATCGAGTCTAGGGGTCGGGTGTAACTTTCCAGTTTTGCCCATCAATCTCCAAGGTCTAGGGCAATACTGGAAATTTGGTCCAGTTCAAAGATTTAATTAATCTCACACTGTATGTGCCTAGGGTCTCACCTCGGTAGCTGAGACAATCCACCCCAACCGACTTGGTGGCACCACAGTGTCAGCCTTGTCAGGATAAGTCTCCCCAGACCAACCCACTAGCTATGAACATTCAAAACTAACATGAGTCTCAATAAGTGTCCAGTTTAAGGGTAATACACAGAAACATACCAAGGGAACATGAATCAAATATGTACTTTTATTCATTTACAATAAACTCATAAAGTACATCAATTTTGATTGAAGCTAAGGGCATACAAAACTATCTAACAATATTATGGTTTCAAAATGTTTGCAAAAGGTTTTAATTCCCGAGATCCATGTGAGTAGAGAGTGCAACAGTGTACGTTGCAGCCGAGGGAGAGGTCCTCTATTATCTGGCAGTGTTTGATCATTATGGGTTAAGAGGTTAAGTATAAGACCATTGAGGGTAATACCTGATGGGCTAATCTTGCATTTGCCCACAGTCTTTGGGTTTTCATAAGGTGGCTGGACCCAAAGACCATTTAATGTAAATGTTGGGCCTATTAAGAGCCTATGGTGATGGAATCAAGGGTTCATTGTCTCCTATAGTGAATTCAGCTAGGCCTTGTAACAAAGGCTGGGTTCAACCCATGTGGCTGATGTGTAAATCAATGTTTGGGTCCCATGCCATACAAGGATAGCTAACTGGGCAACAGGTTAAGAGGTTAAGTGAGCACATAGACTTAATGGGCCTAAAGACCATTCAAACTGGCTTAATAAGATTAATTAAAGAAGGGGCGGTTATGAGATTTGGATCAGCTGATAGGATAAGGATTATCAGGATTATCCCTATCCACTCAAAGAGTCCAGATCCAAAAAGATTTGGATTAAGAAACTCCTAATTAAATTAGGAAGGCTGATCTTTATCTGTAGATAAGATAAGGGATTATCCTTATCTTTTAAAGAGAGTCCATATCCAAATATAAGATTTGGATTAGGAAACTCCTAGTGGGACTAGGAGAATCTCTCTTTAAGGCTATAAATAGGAGAGCAGGGCGGACCTCCAAAATACTTCTCATAGTCTACTGAATTGAGAGAGAAGACAATATACAGTTAGACTGGTTCTGTTTTCTGCTCTTGTTCTTTCCTGCTCTTGTCGCCTTACCCAGTTCGATCTCCACCAGTAGGAGTGATCAAGAATGGTTCTTGATATTGCCTTTTGCTAGAAAAGACAATATGAAGTTGTGCTCACTAGCCCTCCATCATATTATTGTTAAAGAATTTGGTTCTTGTTGAAGAACCGTCTTGATGATTTTATTTCACCTTACACTGTGTCATCTTCGGTGGAAGCAGTCTTTGGTTTTCTCCTTGAGCATGAACACCTTCATTGGGAGTTACTGTTAATCCATATAAGGTATATCCCTCTCCTATCTTTATGTTTTCAGATCTGGTCTGGTTTGTTTCCAGATTGATCATTGAAAATGCAATTTTCTAAAATAGGGAATGTGATTCCCACATGGGAGAGAGAAAAATTTTTGAAATTTTGCCCAACCTTCTTGTAGGGTTCGGCCATCCATATGATGGATTTCTCATCCCCTTCACTTGGCATAATTGGTCCAATCTGACTCTACCGGTCAAATTCGAATCTGGTTTGCTTGTTCTTGTGAGGCATCGCCGCTCTCTTCAATGAGTTGCACATTTACTGACAGTCGGTTGGAGATAGTGGGCCCATCTTCTCAAGCGCCAAGGAGACTGGGCCCAACCCTGATTCACTTATTGTTCCCATAGCCTCAATCTGGAATAAATTAAACGATCCAATTGGGCTGAATATGCGGGTTGTGGGCCTTGGTGTTTGGCTTCAGCCCTTTCTATCTTTTTTTACATTTTTTTAATTTTATTTATATTATCAAAAAAAAAGTTTCCATGTCTAAACTTGAACTGTGAGAAATTTTGGCATATAATACAATGTACAATAGTTTATTGTCGTTTCAGCCAATGGGAGAAACTACACTTCCATGACATGGAACAACAAAATATAAATATAAAAGATGGTACAAACATTTGAAGTTAAACCGGCCCATAGTTCTAAACACCATGCATTCGACCGAGCCGATGGCAATTGCATGCATCAAGATTGAAGAATGTATCTGCTGCAATTATGTGGTGTCACTTTGTATCACCATAACACAAGATTTAAAAAAATGAAAATGGAAATTTCCAATCAATAAAAATTATAATTATATATATGATCAATTTTGATCACAAATCTGCCTCAATGGAATACAACTAGATCTTTTTGAACAACTTTATTTGGATATTTTTAATATAAACTGAATAACAAATACATCTTTTATTTATCATTTTCAAATAAATATCGTAATATGATCTACTAAAGTTTTGCCTTGGCACGTCTCTCACTAGCTATTCCTCATGGTAGGAGTACTATTATTAATTCCTAGCTACATCCATCTTTATTATAATTACCCTGATCAACATTTTGGATTGTATGTGTTACATGGAGTTCCTGGAACTCGACCTCTTTGGAGAGACTGGAATTGAGGCATAATAGCTCCATTTGACCAGTTGGGATCTCCGTCCAGCAGAGGTCTCGCCGCTGCAACCACAAGGAAAAAACAAAGCAAGATGATGAAGAGGGTGACTGCATTAGCTCTGGACACATTTCTACATCTGCTGTGGCAACCCATTTCTTGTTAGTTGTTATCAACAAATAAATTGTTTCCTGCAAAATAGTGTGGATTAATTAATGTAACTTGAATCTTGTGGATGAACGGTGAAAGCAAAATTTGGTTTTGCAGAGGGAGGGGATCGATTCTGTAGATGTGAAAGTAAGAATGGGATGTCAAATGCCTGGATGATAAAAAATTGTAAGAAGGGGTAGTTATTTATAGATTTCATTTCTGGGGTTACACCCTTACACCCTGCTTAACGTTTTAGAGAAAACGAATGCAGTACGAAGCTTTGATCACTATTCTTTGAAAATCAAATCGTGGGTTTTGGGATTACCAACCTTCTTTTTTTCTTTTTCTTTTGATTTGATATTCGTTATTACATGGGCTTAACTCTTTTTTTGTTTTGTACGTGTTTTCTAATGCAACTGGAACAACAATGTCAACAAATGTGCCCTTGTGTTTTGCTCTAACCAAAGTTTACATAAACATGACCATGGCCTAGAAATCCAAGTATTCTAAGTCCAGTTAGGCCCATCTCCTATTGTAATAGGGTGGTCTCATTGGCAAGACCATTAACTCCTACATAATGGAGTATGTTTAAGAATTAATCCTAACTTAACATTCTACTTACATGGGGTTGGTTAGCAAAGTTGGTTGAAGTGGCAGCTCTAATCCCAGGCTACAAATAGCATTGCCTAAAGAGAAAGAGGTTCTTTTTTTCAACAATCAAATTGCAAGAAGCTCTCATACACCAACACTTGAGGATTGCAAGCACCTGCAAACACCAACAACTCCAAGATTAAGAGAGAAGAAAAAAGGAAAAAAAAAAAAAAAACTTCTTAGTTCTCTACAACACACATGGATATAAGTTTTCTAAAAAAGATCAAGCCACTATAAAAGGGCCCTTCGTAGAGAAGCATCCTTCACAACTGATCAAACACGAAGCCTAAAGTGAAGAAATCTACATCAACATTTCAAAGAGTACAAGAAACCCGCCAACGGCTCTTGTCTTTACTAAATTCAACCATTAATCAGATGTTACTCATGTCATCAAGCAAAAATCAAAGGGAGTCCATACCCTTGTATTTTACTTTATTACAAATTTATTTTTGTATTTTGTGTGAATCAAATACACAAAATTTGTGCCGACACTAGTATAAGACATTCCTTGCAAATTTCCATTAAACTAATCTTTCCTTTTCATTAAACAAAAGGATTCGATGCTAAAATTAAACCATGCAAACTTGGATTATAACTTTATATAATTGATTTTCTTTTTGATAAAATGTATCAGACGTCGTTCTTTTATTTTATTACTTACTCTAACCAAAAAATCTAATGATTATTATTATTATTATTATTATTTTTATTGTTATTGTTTTTATTATTATTATTATTATTTTGCTCCAAGGGCT
This sequence comes from Nelumbo lutea, assembly GCF_056320005.1. Taxonomy (NCBI): domain Eukaryota; kingdom Viridiplantae; phylum Streptophyta; class Magnoliopsida; order Proteales; family Nelumbonaceae; genus Nelumbo; species Nelumbo lutea. The sequence goes on along the minus strand of NC_142684.1, from coordinate 165,026,432 downwards.
CCGGGGGTTAGCCCATCCCCTAAACCCATAAATCCCCCAACCCAGTGAAGGGATAGGATATCCATCAGATGGACGCCCAAAGATTGCGGAATAAGGCGGCAAATTTCAAAAATTTTTCTCTCCTTTCAACTGGGAATCAAATTCTCTATTTAGAAAATCATATTTTCAAGTATCATTCTTGGACCATAAACTAAAACAGATCTGAACCAAAAGGAGTAGAAAGAGATTATACCCGATACGGAGAATCAGTATCTCCCAATGAAGGTGTTCACGCCCAAGGAAGGATCCAAAATCTGCTCCCATTGAAGATGGCGCAGTGCAGGATGGAGCAGAATCACCAGTGTTCTTCCAAAAGAACTTGACCCTTCTCAAGGATCAACAAGATGGCTTGTGAATACAGGTCCAATCAATTTATTCTCCAAAAGATTGTTATAAAGATCAAATCTTGATCACTCCTGTAGAGTAGGAGATCGAACTGCTGGAGGGGGCGGCTGCAGGAAGGAGGCGGCAAGAGAATATTCGCAGGGTGCAGAATTCATACATGTATATCATTCGGGAACCAGTTCAGCAATAAAAATTTTGCCTACCTTATAATTTTTTAAATGCTTGCTAGACGTGGGCTAAGCATCTACATATCTTTACCAAATGAATATATATTTCTTAATTACATTACAGCTAATGGAATAGACAAATTGCCCTAAAACCATGAATCATCATCTAAGCTCTATCCCAACTATGTTTTATCCTAGAGTATGAAAAAGCAGGCATCAACTCATCCATATTGTAATTTGTGTTTATGCTATATATGCTATAATTTCCCATAAAAATCCTTGTTCCATAAAAAGATTATAACATTTTGGCTAGCTCAAGTTGATGATGTTATTCTTAACGGTTTTTAACATGACTCAACCTTAATGAGGGAAAACATATACATGTAAATTTTAAAGCCAAATAAATGGGCTTAATTTACATGGTAGGTTCTAAAATAATATGGGCCTCCATAGGCCCAAGACCCAAGTTTATATAAACATGACCATGGCCTAGAAATCCAAGTATTCTAAGTCCAGTTAGGCCCATCTCCTATTGTAATAGGGTGGTCTCATTGGCAAGACCATTAACTCCTACATAATGGAGTATGTTTAAGAAATAATCCTAACCTAACATTCCACTTACATGGGGTTGGTTAGCAAAGTTGGTTGAGGTGGCATTACTAAACCTAGGCTATAAATAGCCTTGCTTAAAGAGGAAAGAGGTTCTTTTTTTCAACAATCAAATTGCAAGAAGTTCTTAGATACCAACACATGAGGATTGCAAACAACCACAAGCTCCTGCAAATTCCAACAACTCTAAGCTTAAGAGAGAAGGAAAAAATGAAAAAAAAAAACATCTTAGTTCTCTACAACACACTTGGATTTAAGCTCTCTAAAGAAGATCAAACCACTACAAAAGGGCCATTCTTAGAGAAGCATCATTCACAGCTGATTAAGCGCAAAGCCTAAAGTGAAGAAATCTACATCAACACTTCAAGGAGTACAAGAAACACGCCAACGGCCCTTGTCTTCACTAAATTCATCCATTAATAAGATGTTGCTCATGCCATCAAGCAAAAATCAAAGGGAGTCCATTCTCTTGTATTTTTCTTTATTATAAATTTATTTTTGTAATTTGTTTTTGTATTTTGTATTAATCAAATAAACGAAATTTGTGCCGACACTAGTATAAGACATTCCTTGCAAATTTCCATTAAACTAATCTTTCCTTTTCATTAAACAAAAGGATTCGATGCTAAAATTAAACCATGCAAACTTGGATTATAACTTTATATAATTGATTTTCTTTTTGATAAAATGTATCAGATGTGGTTCTTATATTTTATTACTTGAGTCTAATTGAAAAATCTAATTATTATTATTATTTTGCTCCAAGGGCTCAGGGGGTTAGCCAATCCTCTAAACCCATAATTCCCCCAACCTAGGTGCAAGTAGGATTCAACCCCAAGTCTCTTCTACGATTAATAATAGACTTTACCAACCAGCTAGTTTGCACCTTGCAGTTTACCACTTAATTAATTAAACCCTTCTAAACTATTCTATCAAAATAATGGGAAGAAGATTTATATGCAAGAGAAATGCATATTTTATTGGAAATTCTTACTGTGATTCCGAGGGCCTGCAAATCTTGGAACAGAGCAGTAATGGGTCCCTATTGCTGGCAAGGGATTGACATTAAATAACCCTTTGGTTAGGGTGTTAACCACTGTTTTTAACCCGCCGTAGACCCACCTATTGGTTGGACCATGCATTAAAATTATCACCCAATTATTATAATTCTGTTCTGGGTTAATCTCAAACCATATCTTTATTCAATAAAAATATTAATTTGGTAAACAATCCAGTAAAACTCAGATGGTTGTTGTTGGACCATTTAACTGCTGAAATATTATTACTTCAAGGAAAAACGGATCAGTAAAATATAAATTAGTAAAATATCTCTAAATTTTTCCTAAATTCTTAAATCTTGACCCAACCGGATTATTGAAATATAAATTAATAAAATATCTCTAAATTTTTCCCAAATTCTTAAAATCTCCACCCACCCCCCCCGAACCTAATGGAAAATTAGTAAAATATCTCTAAATTTTTCTCAAATTCTTAAAATCCTAGGATCCCATAATTCCATTTCTAAAGTATTCTCAAATTCAGTTCCTAAAATACCCCCAAATTCACATAATCATATTTGTAAAATATCAAAAAATTAGATTAATTTCAGGTGGTTGCCTTAGGGCAAAGAAAATTGGGGTATTCCCCATTCTCAACGGGGAGTGAATGCTATGCCCTACCACTGGTGACAGGGCGAGGACAAGGAAAAGTATCTTAACTATGGGGAGGGGGTTCCTCACTCGCCATTCCTACTAGCAAAGAGTGTTATTAAGGCCTAATAGTTAGATACTTGAGCAGGACGGAGCCATGTGATTTTAGTACTAAATCTTATTACGTCTCGGCATCTCAACTCATTACCCAACTTTGCCCTGGAGGTCACTTTGGTATTTCAGTACCAAAATACCCCCGCTCAATTGCCATTCCTACTAGCAAAGATTGATTATTAAGGTCACTCAAATCCAATACCGTTTATCCCTTCATCTTAAGATCTGAAGTCAGAATCGATTCTAATCATCTAATCAGAGTTATTTTGACATTGAATATCATTTTATGTCAAATTAGAAATCCAAAACCATAGGTATATAAATCCCAAAAATCCAAATCCAAAGACAACAATATCATCTAAATATGATACCGTGTACCATTTTATCCTAAGACCCAAAGTCGGAACTGGCTCAAATCGTTTGATCAGAATCATTTTGATCCCGAACATCATTTCATATCAAATTAGAAATACGAGACCCTACGTAAGTAGATCCCAAAAATGCGAGTCCAACAACACCGAAATCACTTGAATCTGACACCGTTTACTCCTTTATCTTAAGACTCGAAGCTGAAACAAATTCCGATCGTCCGATTGGAGTCATTTTGATGTTGAATCTGATTTTACATCAAATCAGAAATTCAAGACCATAAGTACATAGAGCCCAAAAATCGAAATCCAACGACACCAAAAGTACCCAAATCCAATACCATTTATCCCTTCATCTTAACACCCGAAGCCAAAACCAATTCCGATCATCTGATCGAGATTATTTTGATTCTGAACGTCATTTCACGTTAAATCAGAAATTCAAAATCATAAGTAAGTAGAGCCCAAACATCTAAATCTGATGACGCCAAGATCACCCAAATCGGACACTGTTAATCCATTCATCTCAAGACCCAAAGCCATTGCCGATTATAATTATTCATCCGATATATCGAGAACATTTTTATATTGAACCATATAATATAGATAATCAAAAATCAAACCCAGTAAATAAATAAAACTAATAATTCGGAGTGTAACAGTACCAAAATCAGACTCCGGATCTTCTGCCTACACCTACCTACAATGCACCATCCCTGTGAATTGGGAACATCTCACCCTGCATAATACTATGCAGAGGATGAGATGTTCTAGATTTTCTGATTTGGTTAGGTTTCAACTTTGAAGGTTTTGTGTGGATAAGCACTTATTATAAGTTTGCACAACTAGCTAGTGGTACTGTGCTAGACCAATTACAATATCAAATAGCAGGGAACATAACTTAAGCCATCAAATTAACACACAAACAAATTAAGAAAAATATATTAATTAAAACACACCACGAAAGTGCTGACAGAGACAGAGTTTTATTAACCATGGAGATGGCGGAAGAAGTATATAATAATTGATGAAGGCAAAGATGATAGTGGCGCAACATGCATGGCCACACGGAATCATGGCGGAGGACATGGTCGGTTTGGAAATCTCGAACCACATGAAAGTCCTGAAGGTGGCACCGGGCCTCTTTGCAGGGATTGAAGATGAAGCACAAAATCTTCCTTCTTTAACCACTCATCATCTTGGCCCAACAGAGACCTTGTTGCTGCCAGCGGAAGCACTATGGAAAGCAAAATCATGAAGACCATAAATATTGAAGCAGCTCTCATCATCACCAGATTTCTTCCGTATGAAGCCATTCTTTTATCAGATATAAACTGCAATTAAACTAGCTAACTACTGTGGATGAAATTTGAGAGTCGTTGGGGTTTTCTGTTTTCAAATGGGATGGAACTCAATGGGAATTATGGGATCGATCCATGTATATATAATATGTTCATCATGTGAGTATTTCCTGGTTTACGCTTAAGAGACTCCTGCCACTGCCGCAGGTGTTTTGAGTTCAAAGTTCCACAACGCGCGATAACGTTTCTTACGGTCATTTCTTCGTTGTGTGTACGTATTTTTTAACAAAGAAAAGTGTTTATTACTTATTAGACGATCTACACAATTAATTTACCACAAATTTCGTCCTCTTGTTCCTCCTCTCTGCGTATTCTGCACTCACACCTCTTTCTTTCTTCGACAAGGCTAGCTACAAATGTGGTTTTAGAGATATTATTCATCAGACTAATATGGAGAAGACATTTTACGATTCATTGTTATCTTTGTTCGATTTCATATTGAAACTTCAACTTGCCAAAGAAGATATTAAGGGTTAATTAATTATAAGAATATAAGAAAAACGATGATGGAGGTTGCAAGTTAGCAAAACAACAAAAATGCCCGGGCCGTATAAAATTGGTGGTCAGCATCTCATCTCAGTGTTGAGTATTGAATAATTACAATTTAAAGTTTCTACATATACATGTGCCTCACATCATCAATTTAATTGGTGATTTATTGTTTTTTTTTTCTTCAGGTTTTCTGAGCATTAAGAAATCCCTTTATTTTTATTTTTGGATATATACCCAAGTTCAAAGTATTGATAGGATACGAGTTTCGGTCGTATCGTATCGGTACTTAGAAATGGCCGAAACACTTATTTTTTAATTTTTTTTTCAAACTTTGGTTTTTTGAAAGATTATAGTTTGTCTTTTACTATTAAAAAAGATGGGATCTGAAACCCTGAAAACAGGAATTTCGAATCGTATCATTTATAAAAGATACAATACAATAAGCTCGAGACGGACCGTATTGTATCAATACTTTGAACCATGTATATATCTAACCCATCCTTAATAGTACCTATTTATCAAAGCCCTATATGATTTGGATTGATGTAGAGTGATATCTATATAACAAGTACTATAAGCGTATGAGTAGGGCTTTTATTTGACTTGAAAATTAAAGGCTTGGTTTAAAGTACATGGAAACATGCACCCAAATGTTTCAAGAGGAGTGTATAGATATACTTTTTACCCCACACATTTTATTTTTAGTAGGGTTTTGAATGAAACCCTGCTAAAATGACCATTTTAAAAATCTTTTATTGAAATATTATATGCATGTATATGTATTTAACAATATATATATATATATATGCTCAGGTCGGGTAGAAGTGAAAAATGGTGAAGGGATAGAAAATCCATCACATGGACGCCCAAGATTGTGGAATAAAGGGGGCGAATTTTAAAAATTTTTCTCTCCCTTTAACTGGGAATCGAATTCCCTATTTAGAAAATCATATTTTCAAGGATCATTCTTGAACTATAAACTGAACCAGATCTGAATCAAGAAGGAGGAGAGAGAGATAATACCTGATACAGAGAAATAATATCTCTCAATGGAGGTGTTCACGCCCAAGGTAGATACCAAAATCTGCTCCCACTGAAGATGGCGCAGTGCAAGGTGGAGTAGAATCAGTAGTGTCCTTTCTAAGAACTTGATTCTTCCCAAGAATCACCTGGACGGCTTGTGAATACAACTCCTATCAATCTTTTCTCCAAAAGATTGGAATCAAGATCCAATCTTGATTTCTCCCAAGCAATGGAGATCGAACTGCTGTAGGCGGCGGCTGTAGGAAGGAAGCGGCTAGAAAGTATTTGCAGGGTGCAGAATTCTCTCTTCTGTGATCTCAGCTCTGAAGACAAGACAGTTGGTTGTCTGTTGTAATGTTTGTGTTGGATGTCTAAAGGCTGCCGCCCCCTCTTCCTTTTATAGACTTAAAGGGATCAGCTCCTAATCCCATTAGGAGTTGCTAACCCAAATCATATCTGAATTAGAAGTCCCTTTAAGATAAGGGATAATCCTTATCTTATCAGCAGATCAGATCAACCAATTCTTAATCTAATTAGGAAGTTTCCAAATCTAAATCTCATTTAGATCTTGGACTCTCTGAGTGGATAGGGTGTGGGCCCAATTCTATCAACTGATCTTATCTGAGAATTCGCCTCTTAAAGACTAATCAAATTAGCCCTGTTCGAAATGGGCTTAAGGCCCATTTAGGGTTATGTATTCATTAAGCCTTCCAAACTACTGTCCAGTTGGGCTTCCTTGTATGGCGTGGGACCCAAACATTGATCTACACATCAGCCACATGGGTTCAGCCCAGCCTTTGTTACAAGGCCAGGCTGAATACACTGTTATGGACAGTGCACCCCCTGAAACCCATCAGATGGGCTATATGGGCCCAACACTTACCCTAAGTGGTCCCTGGGCTAAGCCACCTTGTAACACCCAGGGACTGTGGGCAGATGCAAGATTAGCCCATCAGGTATTATCCTCAATGGCCTTACACTTAACCTCTCAGCCCATAATGATCATACACTGCCCGACAAGAGAGGACATCTCCCTCGGCTGCAAGGAACAATGTTGTACTCTCTCATATATGGGTCCCGAGAATTAAAACATTTTGCAAACATTTTGAAATCATAATTTATATACTTTTATATCTCATATAAAATATATTTTGCAAAACAAATCTCTACTATTGAAATCGGCTGCCGGCAGTCTTGGTTTCCATCAGTGAGAGTGCATCCCCGATCATTACCTTTGTCCGACAAAGGGGCTGATCCTATCACTATGATCACTCACTCAGATGAATTCTCAGACTGTCCCAACATACCCAAGTTTTGACCCCCACTAAGGATCTCACTGATTGGTACATCAAAGATAGCCCAATCCGATACCTAGTGCAGTATCATAATCGAGTCTAGGGGTCGGGTGTAACCTTCCAGTTTTGCCCATCAATCTCCAAGGTCCAAGGCAATACTGGAAATCTGGTCTAGTTCAAAGATTCAATTAATACTACACTTTATGTGCCTAAGGTCTCACCCCAGTAGCTGAAACAAGCCACCCCAACCGACTTGGTGGCACCACAGTGTCAGCCTTGTCAGGATAGGTCTCCCTAGACCGACCCACTGGCTGTGAACATTCTAAACTAACATGAGTTTCATTAAGTGTCCAGTTTAAGGGTATCACACAAAAACATACCAAGGGAATATGAATCAAATATGCACTTTTATTTATTTACAATAAATTCATAAAGTACATCACTTTGATTGAAGCTAAGGGCATACAAAATTGTCTAACAAATGGGCCATGCTGGGCCGGTATGGCATGGCCCATGTAAAGTGTAAGCCGGGTTGTGATGGCCTATGGGCCATCCTAAGCCATGCCTCCCTCCCCTGGGATATTTTGGGGGTTGGCCCAACACAGCCCACGGCCTGAGCTAGACCGGATTGATCCGTGTATTGAGCCTTGGGCTAGAACGGGCCGTGGAATCGTATGGAGTCCAATGTCAGTTCCCACTCCTTTTTGTTCACTTTTTATCTTTTATCAAGTTAAAAATAAAATATTAATCTAATAGGAGTTTTACTGTTTATTCTCACTCTACACATATGGATGGAATCCACCCTCTGAATACAAGACTATGTTCATTCGTTATTGAAAGTGCACCCCCGTCCACATACTTTGAGAGTAGGAGATCCGGACTCACAAAAATCATGATAGATATAAGAGAATGCATGAACCAGGGCTAATACTGCAGAATGGTCCAACCGTCTAATTTACTGAGGTCTCATATATAGCATTAATTATTAAAAATAGAGCATACATGAATACACTAATTTATTCTTCGAATTAATTGGTTGGACGGCTTAATAATAATTATTGGTCTCACATATACACCGTAAGATTTTTATAATAATTATTGGCATCTAATTATGTGTTCAAATCAAAGTTAAACCAGCAATGGTGATCTAAGTTTCAATTACTGTTTGTACTTTGTACTTGATTTGTGGTATTGAAAATCCAGAAAATAAGAAATTTTGACATATAACATAATGTATAATTATTCATTGTTGTCATTTCAAACACATATCCAGGTGTCATTAGGCATCACTACATAAGACGAATTGAAGTGGAAATTTAAAGAAACTTTCAAACACAGGGAAAACTACATATATTCCCATGCAGGTAACTCCATCGATGTAAAAGATGGTACAAACTTTACATTTCAATTAAATCAAGGATGGAATTTGGATAACTCAATGTCTAAACAAAGAATGCAACGTTCAAACACCATTAGTTCGACCAAGTTGACATGCAACGCATCAACGTACCTGCAATTTTGTGGTGTAAATTTGTACGCATCTAGTGCAACCACACAAGATTTGAACAAATTAATGGAAATGGAATATTATATATGGAAGAGAGTGTTTCAATTAATACAAATTGATTACAATATGATCAATTTGAATACAAATAATCCGATATGGAATACAACTCTTTTGAACAATTAGATATTGGCAGCAAAAAACAAAAACAAAAAGGTTTATTCGGAACATCTTTTATTTACCATTCACAATATATAATACATAGTATCTTTTAAATTTGCTATATATATTCTTCGAGAGGAAGCTAAGACTTCATTTAACCATTGATGATGATGATGATCTCCGTTGAGAGGTCTCGCCGCTGCTGCAAACACAAGGAATAATAAAGAAAGTAACAAGAAGAAGAGAGTGATTGAAGCTCTGCAGACGACGTTGCTTCTATGGCAACCCATATCTTGTTATATATGAACAAATAAGCTGTTCCTTCGCAGCAGAGATGGAAGCTAAATTTCGTTTCAAAGGGATTATAAGAATGGGCGGCCGGATGTTAACTATCTGGCCCTGGTTGATAAACAATTGAATAAAGAGTGTGGTTATATAGAGAGAGAAAGAGAGAGAGAGATTTGATTTCCCAAGTTAATTAAACAAGGTCGAAATAAATCAGTTATAATATGTGTTTAGTATATGATTCATTAATCGGCCTTTTCCCAAACTTACTTCGGGATGTGGTTGCGGTTTAGATTTTTCTTTCACCCTTAAAAGAATACTAATTACCCTAAATTTTCACAAGTTACACATTGTGACTAATCTATACTGTGATTTGTAACTTTTGTTAATACTAGTAATTAAGGGTGTATATATTTTATACGTGGCAAATTAAATCTAGACAATGATAATGATATAATAATGTATCCAAAATTTTTATAAATATATATTTTTTATTTCTTTGTTTTTATTATTAATCGGATACAGATTGTAAAATTCAAACATAATTACATGAATACCTTATCCAAATATGTGATAATTAGATCGAGTTGTGTATTATTTTTTATTCATTTATTAAAAAACATGTAATATTTAAATAGTGGTAATTGAATGAGGTGAAAAGTAGTAATTCAATTTATAATTTTTATAGAATTATAGATCTGCTCAATATTTTTATAATTTTTGCATTTCTATGTGTAAAAGTAATTTTGATATGTCATACTTACTTTTTGTTTAATATGATAATCATATAATATTATACATGCTCCTGGATTTTTTTTTGCAAAATTTATGTATTTATTTTATTTTTGTATTTTTTATTTTTTATTAATTTTTATTATTTATTTATTACATTAAATGTTAACACATTTGACCCAAAAGTTGAACTATTGATCTTTGTCAAACAGTAAAATAATTTTATTTTTAGTCAGTTCTAAATTATGTATTCCATTTTCATTATCAATAAAAAAAATAATATTTATCAGCTTTTTTAATTTGATTAACAAAAATATCCCAAATGTGCCTAATTTTTCTACATTTTTGTAATTTTTTATATGTATTTCTTTTTTAGAAACTTTATTGCCTAACTATGACTTCATAGTTTGATCATGATTCGGATATATGGTTGAATTGCTTAGCCACCACTTGGATAAAGAATGGTATTGTTTATGAATCAATTTTAAAATATGTAAATTTATATTCTTAAAAACATTGACATAGAACTAATTAGTAGCATTAATTAGTGAAAAATAAACTAAGTATAGAATTTAGTAAGAGAAAATGAGAGTTAATACATCCAATATATGACTTAATAAGAGGGGATTAAATGAGGTGGAAAGTAATAATTGAAGTTACATTTTCAACCCTTAAAATTAGAGATGGACTAAATATACAAATATGGGTATTTTAGTAGCCATTAAAACTGTAATAAAATAATTTTTATACCCTTTCTTAAACAAAAAAAAAAGAAAATAATTTTAGTCAAAAGAAAATAAGCTTTCACTCTTCATCCACACTTTCATATATAATATAAATAGACCTAGATTTGGATATATACCTTGTTAAGGAAGCAAAGAGTAGAGACATAACTGCTCTTGAATTTTTATGGTCGTTGCTTTATTTCTCAGAAAAAAAAAATATTATAACATTTTAGTCAATTCATAGGGTTGATGAACAAATTATCGGAAATTGGGTATGCTTGGTTGGGTTGGATTTGGGTTGAATTCCAACGCATCCATTTAACCCATCAATCTATTGATGACCCATTTACTGAAGCTAAATGGCTTGGATTCAACCCCAACCCCCAATTCAACCTATCAATCTTTAACAATTTAATAATTTTAGTTTTATGAAAAGGTATTTTAAATGTTAAATCCAAACTTTTTTTAATAGCATATCAAAACATAGCCCATTAGTATAAGTGGCTATATTTTCAAAGTTGAACGAGTAATTATAATTAGGAGTGTTCATTGTTTGGTTTAAACCACAAAATCAAACCGGACCAAATCAATTTTGTGATTTGGTTCAGTCTGGACCTATAAACAGTTTTGCTTGATTTCATATTTTTATAAATTGTGATTACTGTTTTGATTTGGTCACTCTGCAAAAAATGGTAATGATTTTAACTGTATCCAATCCATCCCTCCTAAGACACCATGTATACTCTAATAATAATTTATATCTTTAATTTTAGTAAGTAGAAATAAATCTAAATGGCTTGACAAAAACGGTAAGAGTTTACCAACCTAGTTTTAGAAAAATCTTTTAGTCCAAATATGGCTATAAAGGTTTTGAAAAAGGCTAAAAAAGTAAGAGCCCTTGAAATTTAACTGTCAAATTTACTTGGAGTTTCATATATAGCATTATTAAAAACAGGGGTGCATGCATGAAAATTCAAATTTATACATTGAATTAATTAGTAGGCACACGATTTTAATTATAATTGGCTTTTAATGTGTTTTAATCAAGGTTAAACCATCCGTGGTTTAGTAATTTTTATTATTTTACTTTTAAACTAGTCAGAACCCATGCGATGCATGAGATTTTTAACGGAATTGCAAATTAGAGTTAATGGTCTCTTAAAGAGCCCTACATACTTATAAATACTCTACCCACAAAAATTCAGCCCAAAATACCTTTGTTTTCCCCTATATTACACCGAGATTCCGATTTGCAGTTTTGGAAACTACGTACTACGATCTCATCTTTGTTTTGCAGGGTAGTAGTCTTACAAATAGCCTTCCTACTGATTCTTGATTGTCTTGTATCAGTTATTTAATTTCAGATCATCATTCTTGAATTGAATCTTCAATTAAAAATCAAACCCTAGACCCATTCGAACTAGATTGGATCAAATTGGTTGGACCAAATCTATGGTTCGATGGGGGCTATTTTCAACCCTAAAATTTCATATATGGGTGCAGGAGTTGATGATTAATTGCAAGATGCAATTCAGCACACATCTGTAAAACCTAGTTTTAGTCTGTTAAAACTGTTTTAGCCCAATTTAGCATAAATTCTATATGGGTCGAACTTCTCTTTGTTGTTCAGCCCATATACCTAGATAATATTATTTGGTAATGTTATGGGCTTTAAATGGGTTTTACATATGGATTTTATAGTTATTTAATTGACTGGATCAATTATTGATTTCATGCATGTGATGTATGGATGTGTGATGTGCTTGAAGGGATGAGAGATCTATCGTATGGATGCCAAAATCTTGCGGAATAAAGGGGCGAATTTCAAAAAAATTTTCTCTCCCTTCAACTGGGAATCGCATTCCCTATTTAGAAAATCATATTTTCAATGATAAACCTTGAACCATAAACTGAACCAGATCTAGACCAAAAGGAGTAGGAGAGAGGTATACATAATATATAAAAATATTATCTCTCAATGAAGGTGTTCACACCCAAGGAAGGATCCAAAGACTGCTCCCACTGAAGATGGCGCAGTGTAGGATGGAGCAGAAGCAGCAGTGTTCTCCAAGAACAATGCCTTTCATAAGAAACAGTAGGATGGCATGTGAGCACAGCTTCCTATCAATCCTTTCACAAAGAACTGATGTCAAGATCGAATCTTGACTTCTCCCACAGAGTTGGAGATCGAATTGGATGTCTAGCGGCTGTAGGAAGGAGACGGCAAGAAGGATTTTCGCAGGGATTGCAGAAATCTTTCTTTTGTGATTTCAGCTCTAAAGAGAATGTGAAAGATCATCAATCTAAAGGCTGCCGCCCCCTCTTCCTTTTATAAGCTTAAAGGGATCAGCTCCTAATCCCATTAGGAGTTGCTAATCCAAATCATATTTGGATAAGAAGTCCCTTTAAGTGATAAGGGAGAACCCTTTTCTTATCTACAAATTAGATCAACCTTCTCCTAATCCCATTAAGAGGATTCCAGATATAAATCTTATTTAGATCTTGGACTCTCTAAGTGGATAGGGTCAAGGCCCAATCCAAGGCCCAATTCTATTAGGTGATCCAATCCCATAATTCACCCATATTTAACTTATTAAATTAGTCTAGTTCGAAATGGGCTTTAGGCCCATTAAGCTCATGTGCTCACTTAGCCTTCCTAACTGCTACCCAGTTGGGCTTCCTTGTATGGTGTGGAACCCATGCATTGATCTACACATCAGCCACATGGGTTCGGCCTAGCCTTTGTTACAAGGCCTGGCTGAATACATTGTTGTGGATAGTGCACCTCCTAAAACCCATCAAATGGGCTATATGGGCCCAACACTTACCCTAAGTGGTCCCTGGGCCAGGCCACCTTGTAACACCCAGGGACTATGGGCAGATGCAAGATTAGCCCATCAGGCATTACCCTCAATGGTCTTACACTCAACCTCTCAGCCCATAATGATCAAACACTGCCCGACAAAAGAGGACCTCTCCCTCGGCTGCAAAGAACAGTGTTGCACTCTCTGCTTATATGGATCCCAAGAATTAAAACCTTTTGCAAACATTTTACAAACCGTAATATATAACTTTTATATCTCATATAAAATATACTTTGAAAAACAAATCTCAATGATTGAAATCGACTGCCGACAATCTTGGTTTTCATCAGTAAAAGTGCATCCCCAATCATTACCTTTGTCCGACAAAGGGACTGATCCTGTCACTATGATCACCCACTCAGATGAATTCTTAGATTGTCCCAACATACCCAGGTTTTGACCCCGCTAAGGATCTCACTAATTAGTACATCAAAGACAATCCAATCCAACACCTAGTGCAGTATCATAATCGAGTCTAGGGTTCGGGTGTAACTTTCCAGTTTTGCCCATTAATCTCCAAGGTCTAGGGCAATATTGGAAATCTGGTCCAGTTCAAAGATTCAATTAATCGTACACTATATGTGCCTAGGGTCTCACCCTGGCAACTGAGACAGGCCACCCCAACCGGCTTGGTGGCATAACAATGTCAGCCTTATCAGGATAGGTCTCCCCAGACCGACCCACTGGCTGTGAACATTCTAAACTAACATGAGTCTCATTAAGTGTCCCGTTTAAGGGTATTGCACAGAAACATACCAAGGGAACATGAATCAAATATGCACTTTTATTCATTTACAATAAACTCATAAAGTACATCATTCTGATTGAAGCTAAGGGCATACAAAACTATCCATCAGCTCCCACTTGCACTTAGGTCCAATCAGGTACAAGCTGGAGTCCCATGCTTTCCATGTGTTTCTCAAATACTTTCTGTAATAGTGGCTTTATCAATGGGTCTGCTACATTTTCCGCTGATGCTACCTTCTGAATCAAAATGTCCCTTCTACCAACAATCTCTCGCAGTATGTGGTACATCTTCTCGATGTGCTTCGACTTCGAGTGGGCTCGTGGCTCCTTAGCCTGAGCAATGGCTCCATTATTGTCACACAACAACGGGATGGGTGATGTGCTGGATGGAACTACTCCCAACTCGTGATCAAACTTCTTCATCCACACGACTTCTTTAGCAGCCTCACTTGCGGCAATGTACTCGGCCTCGGTTGTGGAGTCTGCAGTGGACCCCTGTTTGCTGCTTTTCCAACAAACAACACATAATCCTATCATGAAAACATATCGAGATGTAGACTTTCTATCATCTGGATCTGACTGGAAATCGGCATCTGTATACCCTTGGATCTGTAGTGAGCTACCGTCGAATACTAGACAAAACTCTTTTGTCCTTCGAAGGTACTTAAGTATGTTTTTCACAACTGTCCAATGCTCCTGCCCTTGGCCTGGAATCTGCTTACCACACTCACAGCCTGAGCAATGTCAGGACGAGTGCACAGCATGACATACATGATGCTCCCTACGGCAGAGGCTTAGGGAACGTCTTTCATGCCATTAATCTCCTCAAAAGTCTTGGAAGACATCTTCTTGGAGATAGTGACTCCATGCCTGAAAGGAACATTTCCTATTATCCGCTTTGATCTATCTCTATAGAGTCGAAGACCCAGTATATAGGAGGCTTCTCCAAGATCTTTCATGGAGAACTGCTGTGAAAGCCATACTTTCACCGTAGTTAACATTCCTACATCATTCACAATGAGTAGAATGCCATCTACATACAGAACCAAGAAAGTAACCTTATCTCCACTGTACTTCCTGTAGACACAGGGTTCATTCGGATTCTGCTTGAAGTCAAACAATTTGACAGCAGATTCAAAACGGATGTTCCAACTTCTAGAAGCTTTCTTAAGTCCATAAATAGATCTATTCAGTTTACATACCATGTGTTCCTGACCAGCAACTATGAAGCCTTGCGGCTGCTGCATGTAGATATCTTCAGTAAGATCTCCATTTAGGAATGCAATTTTGACATCCATCTGCCAAATCTCATAATCATGGTATGCTGCTACAACTAGCAAGATCTTAATGGATTTAAGCATGGCCACAAGCGAAATGGTTTCTCATAATTGATGCCCTCTTTCTGAGTGTACCCTTTCGCCACCAGACGAGCTTTGAAGGTCTCAACCCTACCATCGGGGCCCTTCTTCCTCTTGTAAATCCATTTGCAACCGATTGCTTTTACCCCAGAGGGCAGATCTACCAGAGTCCAGACTCTATTGGTCTCCATTGAGTCCATCTCTGCTCTCATGGCCTCCACCCACTTCTGGGAATCTATGTCCAACATAGCTTTCGTGTAAGTCATGGGATCCTCCTCACTAGTCAAGGTTTCCACCAGGTAACTATCCTGGTCATAACCATAACGGACTGGTGGTCTGGATACCCGAGTGGATCTTCTAGGTTGGTCACTACCTGGAACTTGTGGGACATCTCCCACTGCTCCTAAGCTCTCCTCATCAAGAACTATTTCCTGACGATGGGTGTCCAGGATATAATCCGTTTCCAAGAATTGTGCATTTGGGCTGCAGAACACTTTCTGCTCACTTGGGTCATAGAATAGGTAACCCACATAGTCTTTTGGGTAGCCTACAAATAGGCAACGACTGGTCTTAGATTCCAACTTGCCTACACTTGTCATGTGCTGGACAACCCCAAATCTTCAAGTGTCTGACACTTGGTTTTCTTTCCGGTCCAAAGTTCATATGGAGTGTTCGGAACCGATTTGGTTGAAACCCAATTCAACACGTAAATCGCAGTCTCTAATGCATAACCCCAAAAGGATGTGGGTAACTTTGAGTGTATGAGAAGTGAATGGGCCATATCCAATAAGGTCCTATTCCTCCTTTCTAAAACACCATTTAGTTGTGGTGTAGCAGGAGGAGCTAACTGTGTTTCTATCCCATTGTCCTTTAAGTAGTCCCTGAATTCGTCAGAGAGATACTCACCAACTCGATCTGATCGAAGGGCTTTAATTTCTCTCCCTAACTGTTTCTTGACATCTTATCTGAACTTTTTGAACTTTTCAAAGGATTCAAACTTGTGTCTCATTAGGTACACGTAACCATATCATGAAAAATCATCGGTGAAGGTGATGAAATACACATGTTGATTCCATGTCCTAACACTAAGGGGACCACATACATCAGTATGTATTAGGTCAAGTGTGCCTATACATCTTTCAGGCTTACCGTTAAATGGCCGTTTCGTCATCTTGCCTTGTAGGCAAGGCTTACAGGTGGAAAGATCTTCTACAGTTAGAAAATCCAAAGGACCATCCTTTACCAACCTTGTGATTCGGTCAACACCGATGTGGCCGTCGGTAATGCCACAGACACGTGGGATTAACTGTATCACGGGCTCTATTCTTGGGGATTTCAGCCGACGTAGTTTCGGTTATGTTAGTTTCTAGAGAAGGATGTAGAACATAGAGACCATTCTCCAGTTCCCCGTATGCGATGAATCTGTTATTTCTTTTAATAGCAATCGTATTACTAAAAAAGACAGAATAACTATCTGCACACAGTTTTGAGACAGAAATCAAATTTCTCCTTAAATTTTGCACATAATGACAATCTTTTAGTACAATAACTCCTCCTCTAAAAATTAACTCCACGATTCCTATGGCCACGGCTGCAACAGTTGCAGAAGTCCATAAGTAGAGCGTGACTTCTCCTTCACTCAGCCTTCTGTTTACCTTGAACCCTTGCAGCAAGTTACACGCATGAGTTGAAGCCCCGGAGTTAATACACTAGGACGCCAAAGCTATCAACAGATTGGTTTCTATAACACAAGTTTCAAGATTACCTTTCTTGGATTCCAGGTAGGCAGGACAGTTCCTTTTCTAGTGGTCGGTCTTCTTACAGAAGTGATAGGCATCCGATTCCTTGTCCTTCCTCTGCTTCTTATGTTTGGTAGCCTTCTTCTGGGGCTTTCTCTTTGCCTTCCTTTTCTTGCCCGATTTGCCAGTTTCAACAAGCATGGTAATGGGCTCATCCTTTTTAATCAATTCTTCGGCCCTCTACAACATATTGCTGAGTTCCTACAAGCTGATGTTCAGCTTGTTCATGTTGTAATTCATGATGAATAGATTAAAGGATGGAGGCAGAGAGTTGAGAATAGCGTCGATCTGTGTTACCATATCCAGCCTGGATCCAAGAGCCTCTAGTTCATTGATATAACCCATCATCCAGAGACAATGGTCATGAACTTGTTGGCCCTTGGACATCTACGCGGTCATGAACTATTTCAAGACCTTCTACCGAGTAGAATGATTTTGCTCTTCGTACATTGTCTTGAGACTGTCCAATACGTCCTTGGTAAGTTCGATCTGATCGAACTGCCTCTGAATTGGGTGGTCCAAGGAGGCAATGATATAGTAGCAGGCAAGAGAGTTTTTCTCCTCCCATTCTTGGTATTCTCTTCTCCGGGCCTCAGAAGCCCTATCTCCTAGATGATCCGGGGAAGGATTCTTGGCTACCTTGTCCAATTTCTCAGAGGTTAAGACCAACATAAGGTTCTTGTACCAGTCATCAATGTTTGGGCCCTTCAGCTTGTTGTCATCAAGCAGCTTTGCAAATTGTCCATTTGCCATTTTCTGATAAAAGAGCAAACATCAGTCCACAACCTAATTTGATTCATGCTCATTACATAGATATGGATTTTAATCTATGTTCCATTCCCATTTATTCATCTTTGAGATTTCCCTCCCTTCTCAGTGACGGAAACTGTGAGTTGTCTCTGGAAATGTGGGAAATCACATAAGGTGCATGGAGCCAACTGTTTCAGTTGCATAACCCCACCACCTTTCTGTGAAGGATCATTTCCACTCATCATATGAGATTTCCCTTTTGCCTCTATCAGACAAGGTTCAGAGCCATTTTCAGGTAAACCTCTCTGTCCAATGAGTGTTTACCCATCATATTCGTGAACACCAAGGTACCGTGAGAGAGTTCCCATTTTCTGGTGAAGCCTCTCCCACGTCGGTCTATGACGCCCCTATCATCTTATGAAACATTCAGACAAGTCCAACAGCAAATGGATAGCCCATTTTCTAGTGTGTTTCCTCATTACTGAAGGACCCATCCTCATGCTAATGATGGAGGGCCTTTAGAGAGTTCATCGTATGAATCTCCCTATCACATGCACTCATATTAGCTGGAGGGAACAATCAATTATGCCCTAGTTTGATCTAGCTCAAACCCAATTGGCTCCCACTGACTTCCATAAAGTCAAATTTCGGTGGGTCCAAATCGGCTAGGGTCCCGCACGTAACCTCTCTATGAGGTGTGGGGCCCACCACTAAGGGAGGTCATCCAATGACCAAAAGGGACACCATGGCAATGATGTGCATTCAGCCATGGTGTGCGCAAGAACCACTGTCGATTGAGCATGGGCCAAGCACTTATGGCCCATGTACGTAGCACATCACACATCCATACATCACATGCAATGATAAATTGATCCAATCAATTAATTATCTCAGCTCAGAAGCTTTGACCGTACTTCCAAGCTCATACCATCATCGTCCTCACCAATAGGTCTCTGAGACAAGTCTTGCTCAAGCCCGAGGTCTCCAGTAGATTGATGAAGTGGGTCATTGAACTCAGCAAGTACAACATCCAGTACGAGCCTCGAACAACTATCAAGGCCCAAGCCTTAGCCGATTTTGTTGCGGAATGTACCTTTAGCACCGCAGTCCCTGAATCGATTGAGCCCAAAAATAGTGGGGACGCTTCAACCAGTGCGGCACCTCCCCCGGTTAGAGCAATGCCAACCTGGGATGAGGAGCCCTGAATCCTCCATGTGGACGTTTCGTCAAATCAGCAAGGTAGCGGGGTTGGTATCATTATGTACGGGCCAGGCAGGGTGAAGCTGGAGTACTAGCTTTTCGATCTCTGGATACCTGGTTTCTACATCCTACAAAACTTTACTAACATAGTAGATGGGTTGTTGAACCCGATCTACTTCTTTTATCAGTACCAAGCTAACTACCTCGTTACTTGCGGAGAGGTACAACTTCAAAATATCTCCCTCCTCGGGTGGAGTTAAAATCGGGATACTGGTCAGGTATTTTTTGAGCTTGTCGAAGGCGAGCTGGCACTTTTCAGTCCATTCAAAGTCTTTACTCTTTTTAATTGCCTTGAAGAAAGGCAGGCAGCGATCTGCCGACTTAGACATGAAGCGGCTCAGAGCGGCTATACGGTCATTCAACCTCTGAACCTCCTTCAATTTACGTGGCGGTCTCATATCTAGGATGGCCTTGATTTTGTTAGGGTTGGCTTCGATTCCACGCCGGTTAATGATGTAACCCAGGAATTTACCCGAAGTGACACCAAAGACACATTTATTAGGGTTAAATTTCATGTTAAATTTGCACAAAATTTCAAAAACACAATGTAAATCTTTTATTAAATCATTTGAAAATTGAGTTTTGATGACCATGTCGTCTACATAACATTATACTTTTTTGTTGATCAGCGGCTTAAAGAGTCAGTTTACAAGTCTTGGAAACGTTGCCCCGGCGTTTTTCAATCAAAGGGCATGACCTTGTAACAGTACAGGCCTAGCTCAGTTATGAAGGTTGTTTTTTCTTCATCGGCAAGGTCCGTCCTGATCTGGTTGTAGCCCGAGTATGCATCAAGAAAGCTCAGCAACTCGTGCCCTGAGGTCGCGTCCACCAGACAGCCGATATTGGGAAGTGGGAAGCAATCCTTCGGGCAAGCTCGATTCTAGTCAGTATAGTCGACGCACATGCGCCATTTACCGTTGGCCTTTTTTACCAGAACGGTGTTAGCCACCTAGCTCGGGTAATGGACCTCCCTGATGAAATTGGCTGCGAGAAGCTTCCTGACTTCCACATCAACTACTCTCCAGTGCTTCGGAGCTAGGTTGCATTTCTTTTGTCTAACAGGCCTAACTACAGGATCAGTGTTCAACTTGTGATTTATTATTTTAGGATCTATGCCGGGCATCTTTACTATGGACCATGCAAACACATTTAAATTTTCAAGTAAGAAACTTACCAACTGAGAACGCAAAGGCTCCTCAATCGATGTGCCGATTTGGAGAGTCCTGGCTGGATCTTCTATCGAAATGGGTATAAGGACCGTCTCTTGCATCGGTGAAGCTCACTCCTCAGTGTACTTTGTAGGTCACTCTAGCTCGAGGTCATATGCTACCTTGGCTCTCCCTTTGAGGGTGGAGACATAGCATTTGCGAGACTCGAGCTAGTCTCCTTGTGCTACCTCTACTCTGAAGTCTGTAGGGAACTTCATGGCCAAATGATAGGTGGACACCACAGCGCGAAGAGCGTGGGTGATAGGCCGACCTATTATGGTGTTGTACAGGGAGGGAGTTGCGATTACCAGGAAAGTGCGGTCGAACCTCTTAATACTAGGCCATTTACCGACCTCTACAGGTACTGAAACTCATCCTAGGGGCCTGACTTCCTCTCCGCTAAAGCCTACTAAGGGAGTGTTCGCGGGTTTGATGTCGCTTTCCTGGAGCTGCAACTTGTCAAATGCGTCCTTGAAGAATATATCTGCCAAGATACCTGAGTCGACCAGGACACGCTTCACTTTGAAATAATTGATCCTTATTTTTATGACAAGCACGTCATCGTGGGGGTAATAGATCCCACGCGTCTCATCTTCGGTGAAGAATATGGGCTCTTCTAACCTCGGCCTCTTTGGGGGTTCTGCTCTTCTCTTTCTAACTCGTGAGCTGATGTCTTCACCGCGGCTGATGTGCAGCCCGGGACAATTGACCCGTCGGTGATCATGTGAATTATCCCTCGAATCGGTCTTTCTTCGGGTAGTTGTCTCTACTACTGCTCGCTCTGTCTGTTGTTGGACTAGGGAGCATCTCTGCCTTGCTCCCCCTGCCAATTTACTTTATTTTTATTTTCTTTTAATACAAAATTTTTGAGATATCCGCGATGAATGAGTTCTTCGATCTCGTCATGGAGGTTTTTACAATTCTCGGTGCTATGACCGTGGTCTCTGTGAAAGTTGTAGTATACATTCCTGCTTCTAGTATTCGGATCCCCTCTCATCCGAGGTGGCCACTTCACATAAGAAGCGTCCTTGATCGCCATAAGAATCTCTGCTCGCTTCGCATTCAAGGGCGTGTAGTTTGTCCTTTCAACTAGAGGAGCTCGAAAAGGCTAATCCGGTTTACTTCCTCATCTAGCTGGTTCATCTTTCTTCCGCTTATTATCCCTATTGGTTGAGGTTTCACCTTCTCTTTTCCTCTTCTCTGGTGGATTCTTGATTTTTTGGTTCATCTCTTCTTCTGTTCCGATGAATTGGTTAGCGAGCTTGAGAAATTCAATGACATCTTTAGGCTTGTTGGAAACCACGTGCCACTTGAACTCTTTGTGGGTGATGCCTCTTTTTGCAACCGTGAATCTCACAGCAGGATCTAAGTCGGGGATCTACAGGCATGCGCCATTGAAATGCTTGATATATAACTCCGGATTGATTCTCCCTCCCTCTAGACTATGCTGAGGAGGCTTTCCTAGGACCTTGGGCACCTCTTGCTAGTGATGAAGTGCAAAGTGAAGATCTGCACGAACTGTGCCCAACTCTTAATTAGGTTTGGGGAATGTACATGCAAAGAGAAGAGAGGGTTTAGGTTTGGAACTTCGGATTGTAATCAGGTTGAAGAACGGAGAAGAGAATGTGAAAATGGAAAGAGTGGGATGATTCTTAACGTACGGGTTAATGCATGGTTTCTGGGCCTTCGGTTCACACAACAAGCACCAGCCTTCACATGTGTTGTAGACAGCTAGTGTCCAACTCTGCTTTTGTTAGAACTATGTAACCAGCACAATGTGAGAATCCTGATTTTCTCCTCACAAAATTGGAGTCTGGATCTCCTGCCCACCAAAACTCTGCCCACGTCTACTCACATAACATCGTAACCACACATAGAGAACATCTTATCCTTCTACATAGTATTACAAAGGGGTGGAGATGTTCCCAATTTATGAGGGTGGTGTTTGTGGGTAGACGTGGGCAGAGTTCTCATGGGCAAGAGATCCAAAGTCATAAAATTGGTTATCACACCCAATAGGGGTGATCATAGGCTGGGCTGGGTTGGGCTTTGCACTTTTGATAAGGGCTATAGCTTAGGCCCGGTCCTGTTGGGGCTGAAGTATAAACCCAGACCCAGGCCTATGTTTTCTATATATAAAATATTATATATAGAATATCTTATGTTAAATGGCATTAATGCATATAATTTTATATTATATTATATAATATAAAATATTATATACAGTATTATAAGTGTCATATTATAATATAGCATAAAATTATATATACATATATATCCATTACATATAAATTACATATTTAAATATATGTGGGCAGGGTTGAGCTTGAAGTATTAGGCCTAGCTTAACCTTAACATTTTTGGGCCTGGTACAGGCCTGGGCCTGAACACAAAACCTAGGCCCAAGCCCAGAATATCCAAGCCAAGCTGAAATAATCACCCTTAACACCCACCTCGGGATAACAACTTTTCCCATCCCCGTTGAGTAAACGGCCTCCCCAACCCAATGGGATTGAGGACACTAATAGGGATTAATAGGGATCCCCAATTAAGGACGGGGACGGGGATGGGGACTGAAGTCCCTACCTCACCCTGACCCAGATTCTATATATATTAATATTATTTACATTAAATGTATAGTATATTATATATAATATTATTTATATTATATATATCAAAATATTTTTAAAATATTACTTGTATTTAAAAGCTTTCCTTTACTTTAAGTAAATCTATCTTTCAAAAATACTTTTAATTAATAAATTTTAGGGCATCAAATTCAAGGCCAGGGATTTGTTCCGAAATCAAGGGTGGGGATGTGGAATCCGAACCCTTCCTGTTGCCATTTCTACCTCAAAACATACAAGTGCAGAGATTTTTCTAATGCATGTCTACAAGTGTTATGAGGTCAGTGTGAGGACCAATTCTATGAGGAAGAAATCCCAACTCTATTATAATGTTACTATAGGTGCACTAGAATAGTTAAAGCCAAGGTTTTAAAAGCCAACTTGAAAATGAAACCACTTTGAATACCAGTTTCCGGCCCAGCAGTTCAACTATTTAGGTCAAATGGTTCAAGTGGTTAGATATATTTAACCTTTAGATTGAAATATTAGGGTAAATATGGATCATACATATATATCATTGATCTTTTATAAGAGAAGAGAGGAATGAAGTGGGTGGCTGTCAAGTAAGAAAGAAAGAAAGGAAAACAAAAAAGAATGAAGAAAAAGAAAAGAAAAAAAAAGGCAATAGTCACCAATGATGGCCATGGTGATGGCGATAGAAAAGGCAGTGGCGATATTTCCCGCTTAGTCCCTTTTGGGTCTCTCTCTCTATCTCGTCTTAGCCCTTCTTTGTCTCTCTCCTCTTTATTTTCTCTTCTAATGCTTCCTTAAAAAATTTAAATAGTTTTTATTAAACAATGAACCACTGGTTAGGTGAAAACGGTTTTGTAGTTCAACTGTTCAGGTCAACAGTTTTTTGACCATTTCAATGGTTTTTACTTGAATAATAGTTGGGGGTAAAAATAGAATCAATACGACCGTTTTTTTATCCAAATGGTTTGATCGTCTATATCAACAACGGTTCAAAAACCTTGGTTATTAAAGTTATGGTACTAGCTAGCTAATGATCACATAAAATTTTTAGTGCAATTAAACTCCATATATGACATCTTTTGTCTTTCCTTACCTGGGTAACTTAGAGTTAAAACACGACATATATGAGAGTTTGAAAAATTAAAAAAATTAATTAAGGATGAATTTTCAAGTTCCTTAACCCAAGCTTGATGCAACATAGGATGATGTACATCAAACATCTCCAAATGCGTAAATGTTTTCTAGTGCCTAACATTCATGCGCAAACAGTGGAGAGATGGAAAAAATATATTAACCATTGTCTTGTCACAAGAGAGATACAATGCAAAAATGGGTTATTAAATCAGGATGATTTTCATTAGAATTCACAGGGGTTTTGATTGGTCAATGCTCTTCTGGTATCATAGATTTTTCCTTTTTTTTCTGTTACCGTGTGCCACAAAGCTGCCCTTTTGCATGTTCAAACCGTGGTCTAACCGGCCATGTTTGGTTCACCGGCTGGAATAGTTTTTAAAACATTGCATCGAAAAGAAGGAAAAGAACACTACAGTACCTACGTACAGCAAGAAAGAGCATGCCTCAAATATAATTCGGTAGATTTGAACAATAATACAACCCCGAAACTTGCTTTACATGCATCTTAATTAAATATCCTCATCATCAGCAACCTTGATTCGGAAGGTTTGTGTTACATGAATGTTCAGAGGGTGGAACTTCTCCTCTCTGAAGGGATTGGAATTGAAGCACGATAACCTCATTTAACGACTGATGTCCGTTCAGAGGTCTCGCTGCTGCAAGCGTAAGGAAGAAAGAAAGCAAGACGATGAGAGTGATTGAAGCTCTGTAGACATTTCTTCTGCAACAATCCATCTTGTTATGAACAAATAAATAAGATATAGCTGTTTGTTTCCTTTGATGTTTTCCAGAAGGGAGGATTCTGTATACGTGAAAGAATTAAATGGGATGTGATATATCTGGATGATAAACAAATGAATGAAGAGGACTGTTTATATATAGATTTGATTGATTTCTGGGGTTGACCTGGTTAACGCTTTAGTAATTAAACTGGGTCCATACTAAACTTTCTTCTGATTACTTGGTGATGTTAGCCAGTCTAAATTTTACTTTGACTAGCCAGACATCTCCCCTCCCCTTTCTATTACCATATTCGTGATTCAGAGTTTCCTCCCAAAAAAAAAAATTCATATATTATTCGTGAAACTCTGCCGCAACACATACGACAGAAAAAAATGTATGTAGAGACTAATATAGTAATCAGTGTGGGAATTAATGGACGTTATTTGAATTTGTTTCAGATTAATTTTCAGACAGTGGTCGTCAGCTGAAATGGTTGACTACGCGCCACAATGAATTAATCCTCTTCAACTTTGTTGATTCCTTCATTTCTTTTCTCGGGGGTCAACTGTTTTCTGAGAGGTTGAATGGCAAGACGTCACAAGCACGCCCAAGGGAACAACTTTGGAGTTGGTTTGTTTTGATGAAATCTAGATGTTTCCGCAAGGAGACAGCACCAACATCGTGTTCACCACAAGTAGGTTGTCGAAGTTGAATGCCCAAGCCCAATTTAAACTTGCATTTAGCATTCCTTATTTTAAGGATTTATCTCCCTCTTTAACTGTAAAAAGAGATAAGTAATTAAATTAAGAATGCCAAATGCAGCCTTGACCCCTTGTACAAACTAGCTAACAGGGTTTGTCTAAGAAGACCTGTTTACTAGAACAAGGTTTAATTTAATTAACTTGATCAGCAGCGTTTAATAACTCTTTGGTTAGGGTTTTAACCACTGTTTTTAACCAGCCATAGACCCACCTGTTGGTCGGACCATGCATTAAAATTATCACCCAATTATTATAATTCCGTTTTGGGTTAATCTCAAACCATATCTTTATTCAATAAAACTATTAATTCGGTCAACAACTCAGTAACTCAGATGGTTGTTGTTGAACCATTTAACTGCTGAACTATTAGTATTACTCCAAGGAAAAACGGATCAGCCTCTGGATTGATTTTTAAAAAACTTATGTCTGTTTGGTTCAACTTGAAACCGACCCTGACCCAATTGGATTAAATAAAAATAGAATAACCACTTTAGATTTTTTGTTCTTGGGCTGGGTTCAGACTCAAAATTTTAGGTTTCCTAATCCTTAGGTAGTCCAAAATTGGCCGGAATCTGAACCAACCTTAATTTATTTCAAGTACAATCTGATTTTATACATACACACATATATGCATGCACACATTCACACATATGTATACATAAAAACATTCATTTTTGTCAATTTCAGTAGCTCAATTTAGAAGGAATACTACAAATACAAATTTGTAGAGTGCAAAACCTTATTTTTATATTATTTTGTATGTATTAGCATTGTTCATATTTGTATTTATATTCCTTCCAAAGTGAGCCGTATGGTCTAATTGATCAATTCAAACCCAGCCGGCGCCCAAATACATCAAATTACAAAGCACGATGGGCCCAAATTGGATAAATCAGAGTTGACCTCAGGTTTGGTACAGGCTTGAACTTTAATTCAGTACTTAGGGTTGGGCCTGATTTAATTTAAACCTGGCCCAGCCAGTAGCAAATGGTCAGTCTGCAAGATGAACTGAACCTTAGATGGTTGTATAAACAAGCCGGTTCAGTGGCGGTTCAAACTAAAAACAACATCCACCTTTTCTTTATTTTATTTCATTTTATTTTATTTTTTGTATTTGTACTCTTCCCGAACCAGCTGAAGCAGGTTATTGTAATAACTTGGCACAACCCACTGCCCATGAGGAGTTGGCCGACAAGGTCCATGGACCTGGCACAGATATATAAATTTTTATTTTTTATTTTATTATATTATTTTATTTTAATTTTATTGTAATTTTTTTCAATTTCATTGTATTATTTCAAATATAAGCAATTGTATATATCAAAGTTTATATGAAATAAAATTTTAAGATTTTATTTATTCAATTTGTTATCTAAATCTTGTTAATTTATATTATTTCTTTAATTTTTCTAAAATATCGTTTAGGCACACAGCCCGCTAGGCCTGGGAATTGGGCTGTGTCGGGCTTTTCCCTCTTGGGGAATTCATGCCAGGCAGCCACACTCTATTACAATGCAGGTGGCCCGCAAAAATAGGCCATGCTAGCCCGACCCAGCCCACATTACACCTCTAATTGCACTATACATATTTGTATTTGTACTCTTAAGGCTCATTTCAAAAAAAGTATAAATACAAATATATACTGTTCAGGTAATGGCCGAACTGGCCCTGCGAGACACGTCACCGCCCAACAATCGCCCAGCCACATTATCTTAACTCGGCCACGTCGGTATAGCTTGGTCACGTTGGCCTAGCCCGGCCACGACGAGCTAGCTCGGCCAAGCTACGCTATTACTGTGGCACCCCATTTTATTTTTCCACCCATATCAACTATGTGTCATATGGATGAGGATGACTATAGATAAAAGAGGAATAATACAATGGACGAGCTAGCCCGGCCAAATTTTTTACCTTTTTTTTAATTTTATTTATATTATCAAAAAAAAAGTTTCCATGTCTAAACTTGAACTGCTACATGGACAATCAACAAAATTAGAAATTTTGGCATATAATACAATGTACAATAGTTTATTGTCGTTTCAGCCAATGGGAGAAACTACACTTCCATGCCATGCAGACAACAAAATCTAAATGTAAAAGATGGTACAAACATTTGAAGTTAAACCGGCCCATAGTTCCAAATGAAGAATTTAACACCATAGTTCTAAACACCATGCATTCGATCTAGCTGATGGCAATTGCATGCATCAAGATTGAAGAATGTATCTGCTGCAATTATGTGGTGTCACTTGGTAGCACCATAACACAAGATTTGAACAAATGAAAAATGGAAATTGCCAATGAATAAAAATTACAATTATATATCTTTTTGAACAACTTTATTTGGATACTGTTAATATAAACTGAATAACAAATACAACTTTATTTGGACCAAATCAATATCGTAATATGATCTACTAAAGTTTTGCCTTTGCAAGTGTCTCACTAGCTTTTCCTCCTGGGAGGAGTACTATTGGTAATTCCTTGCTACATCCATCTAAATTATAATTACCCTGATCAACATTTTGGATTGTATGTGTTACATGGAGTTCCTGGAACTGGACCTCTTTGGAGAGACTGGAATTGAGGCATAGTAGCTCCATTTGACCAGTTGGGATCTCCGTCCAGCAGAGGTCTCGCCGCTGCAACCACAAGGAAAACACAAAGCAAGATGATGAGGAGGGTGACTGCATTAGCTCTGGACACATTTCTACATCTGCTGTGGTAACCCATTTCTTGTTAGTTGTTATCAACAAATAAATTGTTTCCTGCAAAATAGAGTGGGTTAATTAATGTAACTTGAATCTTGTGGATGAACGGTGAAAGCAAAATTTGGTTTTGCAGAGAGGATCGATTCTGTAGATGTGAAAGTAAGAATGGGATGTCAAATGCCTGGATGATAAAAAATTGTAAGGGAGTAGTTATTTATAGATTTCGTTTCTGGGTTTACACCCTTACACCCTGCTTAACGTACGTTTTAGAGAAAACGGATGCAGTACGAAGCTTTGATCACTATTCTTTGAAAACCAAATCGTGGGTTTTGGGATTACCAACCTTCTTTTTTTCTTCTTCTTTTGATTTGATTTTCGTTATTAAATGGGCTTAACTCTTCAGATATTTTTTGTTTTGTACGTGTTTCTAATGCAACTGGAACAACAATGTCAACAAACGTGTCCTTGTGTTTTGCTCTAACCCAATTTAACCTCCAGTAGTTTTCCAATATTGACCCAGCCCTTGTATTTTTCTTTGTTTTATATCTTTCCGGTCTATTGGTCGTAGACCACAGGTAAGGGTTAGACTGTTAGAGATAGATATAAAATACTCTCTGATGTTGGCCTGCAGATCTAATATTTATCCCCTATCACTAATAGAAATACTAATTTTCCATGTATAAATTTTACAATCTCCTCACAGTTAATTAATAAAATAAATAAATATCCAATATATATAATTAAATATTTATTTTCTAGAGTAATAAGTTGCAACTGATCGATCTTAATTTGTTGCAATTTGAGCTTCCACTAAATTAGACTTTGCCAAGGAAGCAAAGATTGATTAGACATATAACTGGTCATGGATTTTTTCTTTTTGTTCTGTTTTATTTCCTATAAAAAAAAATCGATTATAATATTTTGCACGGCCAGTCTCATATGGTTAATAATAAAACAGTTCTTCTTAATACGATTGGGCGGCCCATCTCGAGAAGATTTTCCGTTGAGCTTCTGTCACGTATACATGGCCATCACATAGGTCAAAACCATGATGTTATAAAATTAAATAAAAATAATAAAATACATAACATTACATAAAATGTAGAAATTTTGTTGAAAATATTGGAATAGTCTATTCATTACATATCAAATGAAAATAAATATAATAAATAATAATTATTTTTATAAATAATTTAAATTTCCAAAAAAATAAGATGAATATCCAACCTTTGACCTGCTGACAGTAGAAATGTTTCGGCAGTTCAACTGATCACGTACAAGTTCACCAAATCAACAGCTTTTTGAAGGCAGCGGGCCGTTTTAACAGCCGAGACATTGGTGCTTTTGGTGGCGCATTGCTGGGGTAGTCGTAATCTTACGGGGTCTATTAGTTCGACCTTGTCAACGTGGAGGTCGGCTTAGACGAGGCACTGCAAGCTAATTTGCCGAGTTGTTTTGCTGATTCATCATTAAGGTCTCGTCCGAAGGCTACATGTTGCTATACGATTGGGAAAACCAAATTACCCCTCATCAGTTAATTTTTGAGAAATTATTTATATATCTTGAACTTTGAAAATGAACTTATAGCCTTGTTGACCATTGGGGTCTAGGTCTTTAAGCCCAAGCTGGAGCCCAAAGCCCAACCAAAAAATTGGAAAAAAAATAAGGTTTTTTTCCTTTTTTATTCAATAAAAATCAATTTTATTTATATTAACAAGCCTTAAAATCTAAAAATAATAAAATATCTCATTCTAACTTGAAAAAAGAGAATAGGAACAATATTATATATATATATATATATTACATAAAATATATTTTTTTTATTATATAATATATTATCAAGTCAAGTCCAAGTTTGGGCAAGGATTGCCTACCTAAAAAACGTTGGGCGTAGTGTTTTGGGCTGAGCACAAGCCCATAAGCCTAAATTCACGTCCAAACCCTACTTAGAACAGGCTGGCCCATCACCATCAAGCTACCCGCCCCATAAAGAGACTTAGTTTTCACATAACCCAAGGCATTTAAAGTAAAGTTTTATTTTTATAAATCACTAACCAATCAAGAAAAACAGATGGTTAAAAGTACTGAGCCTATGTGGAACTGATGCGGTGCATTTATAAAATTAAATGGTAATGCTACCAAACACTTCATAATTACAAATCCATTTAATCCAATTAGACCATGAGTCTTTTTCTTTTACATAATCCAATCAAACCATGAGTTGATTATAATTTAGAGTTTGAGGGGCATGATACATCGCTACATGATGAATTTTTAGGCTTCGTTTGAAGGGGATGTAAATCAAGAACGATGTAAAAGTTTATGACAATTTTGTTTTGTCGGTATTTGGACAAAGTGCAAATGAAGATCGACATAAAACCCTATTCTGTTTTAGATTTGTCAGCATTTGGATGGAGTGGAGTTTTATGTCATGGATCGATGTAAAACCTCATCACACGTAAAGTTTTACATTGGTTATTGATGTAAATACTACATTGATAAAATTAATGTAAAACTTTACACTTTTCTTATCATGCTTTTCAATGTTTAATGATGACTTCCTCAGACTTCAATGTAAAACGTCATCAATGTACTTTTACGACGATTTCAAATGCAACTTTAAGGAGTTGTTGTTTTCCCTTTGATAGGACAGGTCGCCTTTAAATTTCATCCGGAAGTTGCATAGCGAAAAAAAAGTTTAATTGGTTCTTCACTATCACTGGCAATGTAGGCATTTTTTTTTCTTGAAATAAAGTAGGAAAGAAAAATAGATTGGTTTAATAAATCAGAATTCCTGGGTTGGTAATATTTCTTATAATTATTTTTCAGTACAAGTTGAATGGAGTGGTGCAATTACATATTCACACACAATAAAACAAATTAAAATAGAACAAATAGAAGGGAACTTGATCAAGGGTTCATAAGAAAGAATGATAGATCAAATAATCTGCTAGTTAATTGTTTGGACTATAAGAAAGAAATTAAAAATAATATAGATCAAACTCTAGTTAGGTTACAGAGCTTTGTCATACATGGAAATAATTAATGAGAAGCGCTGAAGGCAAAGATGGAATATAAAAAAAGGTGAAATTCAATTAAACCGGCATAAAATTTCATGCAAAAACCTCATAAATTATAGGTAAATTATGTGCTCATAAAAAATGCAGTTTTCTAAAATAGGGAATGTGATTCCCACACGGGAGAGAGAGAAATTTTTGAAATTTCGCCCAACCTTCCTGTAGGATTCGACCATGCATATGATGGATTTCTCATCCCTTTCACTCGGCATAATTGGGCTAATCTGACTCTACCGATCAAATTCAAATCTGGTTTGCTTGTTCTTGTGAGGCATCGCCGCTCTCTTCAGTGAGTTGCATATTACTGACAATCGGTTGGAGACAATGGGCCCATCTTCTCAAGCGCCCAAGGAGACTGGCCCCAACCCTGATTCACTTATTGTTCCCATAGCCTCAATCTGGAATAGATTGAAAGATCCAATTGGGCCGAATATGCTGGTTTTGGGCCTTGGTGTTTGGCTTCAGCCCTTTCTATCTTTTTTTACTTTTTTTTAATTTTATTTATATTATAAAAAAAAAGTTTCCATGTCTAAACTTGAACTGTTACATGGATTTGTATCTGCTGCAATTATGTGGTGTCACTTTGTAGCACCATAACACAAGATTTGAAAAATTGAAAATGGAAATTTCCAATCAATAAAAATTACAATTATATATATGATCAATTTTGAACACAAATCTGCTTTAATAGAATACAACTAGAACTTTTTGAACAACTTTATTTGGATATTGTTAATATAAACTGAATAATAAATACATCTTTTATTTATCATTTGCAAATAAATATCGTAATATGATCTACTAAAGTTTTGCCTTGGCAAGTGGCTCACTAGCTATTCCTCCTGGGAGGAGTACTATTATTAATTCCTAGCTACATCCATCTTTATTATAATTACCCTGATCAACATTTTGGATTGAATGTGTTACATGGAGTTCCTGGAACTGGACCTCTTTGGAGAGACTGGAATTGAGGCATAATAGCTCTATTTGACCAGTTGGGATCTCCGTCCAGCAGAGGTCTCGCCGCTCCAACCACAAGGAAAAAACAAAGCAAGATGATGAGGAGAGTGACTGCATTAGCTCTCGACACATTTCTACATCTGCTGTGGCAATCCATTTCTTGTTAGTTGTTATCAACAAATAAACTGTTTCCTGCAAAATAGTGTGGATTAATTAATGTAACTTGAATCTTGTGGATGAACGGTGAAAGCAAAATTTGGTTTTGCAGAGGGAGGGGATCGATTCTGTAGATGTGAAAGTAAGAATGGGATGTCAAATGCCTGGATGATAAAAAATTGTAAGAAGGGAGTAGTTATTTATAGATTTCATTTCTGGGGTTACACCCTTACACCCTGCTTAACGTTTTAGAGAAAACGAATGCTGTACGAAGCTTTGATCACTATTCTTTGAAAATCAAATCGTGGGTTTTGGGATTACCAACCTTCTTTTTTTCTTTTTCTTTTGATTTGATCTTCGTTATTACATGGGCTTAACTCTTTTTTTGTTTTGTACGTGTTTTCTAATGCAACTGGAACAACAATGTCAACAAACGTGCCCTTGTGTTTTGCTCTAACCCAATTTAAACTCCAGTAGTTTTCCAATATTGACCCAGCCCTTATATTTTTCTTTGTTTTATATGTTTTCCGGTTTATTGACCTGCAGATCTAATATTTATCCCCTATCGCTAATAGAAATACTAATTTTCCATGTATAAATTTTACAATCTCCTCGCAGTTAATTAATAAAATAAATAAATATCCAATACAATATTCTCTGATGTAAAATACTCTCAGTCGTCCCTTTTCCACGTGAATCATCAGTTCAGCATTAATTTGTGCGTTTCACCCATTTTAGTTTGGCCGGAAAGACGGAATAGAATCCACATGAAGAAAATATAATATGGGCTTTCTCTTATTTGCACATACGTGTATATCATTCGGTAACCAGTTCAGCATTAAAAAATTTTGCCTAGCTTATAATTTTTTAAATGCTTGCCAGACGTGGGCTAAGCATCTACATATCTTTACCAAATGAATATATCTTTCTTAATTACATTACAGCTAATGGAATAGACAAATTGCCCTAAAACCATGAATCATCATCATCTAAGCTTTATCCCAACTATGCTTTATCCTAGAGTACGAAAAAGCAGGCATCAACTCATCCATATTGTAATTTGTGTTTATTCTATATATGCTATATATGCTACAATTTCCCATAAAAATCCTTGTTCCATAAAAAGATCATAACATTTTGGCTAGCTCAAGTTGATGATGTTATTCTTAACAGTTTTTAACATGACTCAATCTTAACGAGGCAAAACATATGCATGTAAATTTTAAAGCCATATTAATGGGCTTAATTTATATGGTAGGTTCTAAAATAATATGGGCCTCCATAGGCCCAAGACCCAAGTTTACATAAACATGACCATGACCTAGAAATCCAAGTATTCTAAGTCCAGTTAGGCCCATCTCTTATTGTAATAGGGTGGTCTCATTGGCAAGACCATTAACTCCTACATAATGGAGTATGTTTAAGAATTAATCATAACCTAACATTCCACTTACATGGGGTTGGTTAGCAATGTTGGTTGAGGTGGTAGTTCAAATCCCAGGCTATAAATAGCATTGCCTAAAGAGAAAGAGGTTCTTTTTTTCAACAATCAAATTGTGAGAAGCTCTCATACACCAACACTTGAGGATTGCAAGCACCTGCAAACACCAATGACTCCAAGATTAAGAGAGAAGAAAAAAGGAAAAAAAAAAACTTCTTAGTTCTCTACAACACACATGGATATAAGTTCTCTAAAGAAGATCAAGCCACTATAAAAGGGCCCTTCATAGAGAAGCATCCTTCACAGCTGATCAAGCGCGAAGCCTAAAGTGGAAATCTACATCAACACTTCAAAGAGTACAAGAAACCCGCCAACGGCTCTTGTCTTCACTAAATTCAACCATTAATCAGATGTTGCTCATGTCATCAAGCAAAAATCAAAGGGAGTCCATACCCTTGTATTTTACTTTATTACAAATTTATTTTTGTAATTTGTTTTTGTATTTTGTGTTAATTAAATACACAAAATTTGTGCCGACACTAGTATAAAACATTCCTTGCAAATTTCAAGGACATGACCTTGTAACAGCATAGCCCCAGCTCGGTTATGAACGTTGTTTTTTCCTCGTTGATAAGGTCCATCCGAATCTTGTTCTATCTTGAATAAGCATTCAGGAAGCTCAACAACTCATGCCCTAAGGTCGCATCCACTAGACGGTCGATCTTAGGGAGTCGGAAACAATCCTTCGGGCAAGCTCGATTCAGATCGGTATAATCAACGCACATGTGCCATTTACCACTGGCCTTTTTCACTAGA
Source organism: Nelumbo lutea (assembly GCF_056320005.1). Classification (NCBI taxonomy): domain Eukaryota; kingdom Viridiplantae; phylum Streptophyta; class Magnoliopsida; order Proteales; family Nelumbonaceae; genus Nelumbo; species Nelumbo lutea. Next base: position 164,991,197 of record NC_142684.1, on the reverse strand, counting down.
ACTGGCTTGGCCACCCAGCTCGGGTAATGGACCTCCCTGATGAAATCGTCTGCAAGGAGTTCCTCGACCTCCTCGTCGACTATCCTTCATCGTTCTGGGGCGAGGTTGCGTTTCTTTTGTTTAATGGACCTGATTACAGGATCAATATTTAACTTGCGAGTTATTATCTTTGCATCTATACCGGGCATTTCTACTGCAGACCATGTGAATATATCTAAGTTCTTAGTTAAAAAACTTATCAGCTGTGAACGAAGAGGTTCCTCGACCAATGCACGGATTTGGAGAGTTCTAGTTGGACCTTCTATCGAAACAAGGACGTCGACTGTCCCTATCGTCGATGTAGCCCGCTCCTCGGTGTATCCTATCGATCGCTCTAGCTCGATGTCACCCGCTAGTTTGGCTTTCCCTCTAAGGGCAGCAACGTAGCATTTGCGAGGCTTGAGTTGGTCACCTCGCACTACGTGCCACTTGAATTCATTTCCTCTAAGGGCGTCTTCTCTTTTTTCTTTTTTCCACCAAGGCTTCAGTCTTTTGATTCATTTCCTCTTCGGTCCCGATGAACAGATCGGCAAGCTTGAGGAATTTGGTGATGTCTTTATGCTTGTTTGCCACCATGTGCCACTTGAATTCCTTATGGGTGATACATTTCTTTGCTGCCATGAATCTTACAGCGGGATCTAAGTCTGGGATCAACAAACAGGTGTCGTTGAAGCGTTTGATGTAGCTTTGAATCGACTCTCCTTCCCTCTGGACTATGTTGAGGAGGCTTTCTTGTGACCTTGGATACTTCTTACTGCTAATGAAGTGCAATGTGAACATTTGCATGAATTGCGCCCAACTCTTAATTGTCCTGGGCGTGAGGATTTTGTACCATGTGCGTGCTACCCCTTTGAAGGTCATAGAGAAGGCAACACACATGCAAGCTTCGTCAGCCCCAGCGAGGTGCATCTGAGACTGGAAAGAGTCTACATGATCATTTGGGTCGAACGACATGTCATACTTGTCCAGCGGAGGCACTTTGAAGTCCTTCAGCATCAAAGTGGCTAGGAACTCGGAGAACAAAGGAGATGGCACAGAGAGGAGGGAAACTAACACAAGTTTCAGCATCAGTTGCAATTTGAGCTTCCACTAAATTAGACTTTGCCAAGGAAGCAAAGATTGATTAGACATATAACTGGTCTTGGAATTTTTATTTTTTTTGGTGTTCTTGTTTTATTTCTTATAAAAATCATCGATTATAACATTCTGCACTGCGAGTCTCATAAGGTTAATAATAAAACAGTTCTTCTCAATTGGGCTGTCCATCTCGAGAAGATTTTCCGTTGGGCTTCTGTCACGTATACATGGCCATCACATAGGTCAAAACCATGATGTTATAAAATTAAATAAAAATAATAAAATACATAAGATTACATAAAATGTAGAAATTTTGTTGAAAATATTGGAATAGTTTATTCATCACATATCAAATGAAAATAAACATAATAAATAATTATTATTTTTATAAATAATTAAAATTTCCAAAAAATAAGATGAATATCCAACCTTTGACCTGCTGACATTAGAAATGCTTCGGCAGTTCAACTGATCAGGTACTAATTGACCAAATCAACAGCTTTTTGAAGGTAGCGGTTAAGTGGTGCAACGAACCCGATTTTTGGCTTGCTGATGGATTGAATAAGAGATCTATCAAACAACATTCATACTTTTTCTAGTTCAGTTTAATTTAATTGAGAAGCCTGCTTTCTTTAAATCGTTTTTAACCAATTCTATCAATAAATGGGGCTAAGAGGCATTCTAATATCTAATGGTTAATGATGTCGTGCAATTAGAAGCCCCCTCGTGTATGGTGACTCGTACTCCAACTTGAACGTCCACCTGGCTCGGCCAAGCTGATATAAGGATGACTGAACTGATGTATGCCACAAAGAGAAGAAGGCAAGAGTGCCTGGGTGTCTTTTCCCCGGGGAGGGCACTCCAATGCTTAAGTCAGAAGGTGTTTAATTCTCTAAGAAATTGAGAGGGATTTAGAATACTCAGTGCGCTTACATTTTCAAGTGGGAATAGGTGCCTTTTATAGGCATTAGTGCTCAGGGTCCCCTTGGTAACGGGCCTAAGCTCCTCGTGGAGCTGTTTCCATTTTATCTAGCGCATTAATGCACTAATTGCAAGATCCCCATGGAGGTTACTGTCTGCCCAAGTAAAGTTGATGCATGCGATATGGCAGGCCGTTCTAACAACTGAGACATTGGCGCTTTTGGTGGCACACTACTGGGGGTGGTTAGCGAGCTCTTCCTCGCAGGTTGTCTTGAATCTCTATAGCTCAATCGTAATTTTACGGGGCCTACTAGTTCGATCTTATTGAGGTGGAGGTCGGCTTGGGTGGGGTGTTCCAACCTAATTCGCCAAGTTGTTTTGCTGACTCAGCGCCGATGTGTCATCTGAAGGCCACATGTCACTATACGATTGGGAAGACCAAATTACCCCTCATTAGTTATTTTTTGAGAAATTATTTACATATCCTGAACTTTGAAAATTAACTTATAGCCTTATTGACCATTGCGGTCTAGGTCTTTAAGCCCAAGCTCGAGCCCAAAGCCCAACCAAAAAATTGGAAAAAAAAAGTTTTTTTCCTTTTTTATTCAATAAAAATCTATTTTATTTTGTTTAATGGGGCTAACTATAGGATCAGTATTTAACTTGTGAGTTATTATCTTTGCATCTATATCGGGCATTTCTACGACAGACCATGCGAATATATCTAAATTCTCAATTAAAAAACTTACCAGCTATGAACGAAGAGGTTCCTCGACCGATGCACCAATCTGGAGAGTTCTAGTTGGATATTTTATCAAAACAGGGACATGGGCCGTCCCTTCCGTCGGTGTAGCCCGCTCCTCGGTGTATCCTGTCAGTCGCTCTAGCTCGATGTCACCGGCTAGTTTGGCTTTCCCTTTGAGGGTGGCAACGTAGCATTTGCAGGACTCAAGCTAGTCGCCTCGCACTACCCTACTCCGAAGTCTATGGAGAACTTCATAGCCAAGTAGTAGGTGGATACTGTTAGACAATCTTGTATGCCCTTAGCTTCAATCGGATTTGATGTACTTTTGTTATTTAGTGGAAATAAATTAAAGTGCATGTTTGATTCATGTTGTTTGGTATAATTCTGTGTAAGACCCTAAAACTGGACACTTATAGAAACTTGTGTTAGTTTTAAATGTTCACAGCCATTGTATAAGTCTGGGGAGATTTATCTTGCCAAGGCTGATGCTGATGTGCCAAAAAGTGTTGGGATGGCTTGTTTCAGCCATCAGGGTAAAACCCAAGGCACATGCAGTATGGGATTGCTTGAACCCTTGAACCAGACCAGATTTCCAATATTACCCTACACCTTAGAGACAGATGGGCAAAACTGAAAAGTTACACCTGACCCCTAGACTCGATTATGACACATCACTAGGTGTTGGATCGAGCTGTCTTTGATGTGTCAATCAGTGAGATCCTTAGTGGGGGTCAAAACCTGGACATGTTGGGGCAGTCTAAGAATTCATCTGAGTGAGTGGTCATAGTGACAGGATCAGCCCCTTTGTCGGAGAATGGTAATGATCGGGAATGCACTCTCTCTGATGGAAACCAAACTGCCGGCAGTTGATTTCAATCGTTGGAATTTTATTTTGCAAAATTAATATATATATATATATATGTATGTATGTATGTATGGTTTCAAAAGATTTGCAAAAGGTTTTAATTCCCGGGATCCATGTGAGTGGAGAGTGCGGCACTGTTCCTTGCAACCGAGGGAGGTCTTCTCTTGTCGGGCAGTGCTTGATCATTAAGGGCTGAGAGGTTAAGTGTAAGACAATTTAGGATAATACCTAATGGGCTAATCTTGCACCTGCCCACAGTCCCTGTGTTTTTATAAGATGGCTTGGCCCAAGGACCACTTAATGTAAGTGTTGGGCCCATAGGGTCCATGTGATGGGCTCAAGGGGGTCACTGAGTCTTTCAGTGAATTCGGCTGGGCCTTGTAATAAAGGCTGGGCCGAACCCATGTGGCTGGTGTGTAGATCAATGCTTGGGTCCCACGCCATACAAAGAAGCCCAACTGGGCAGCAGATTGGAAACTAGTTAAACATTGAACACTTAATGGGCCAAAAGCCCATTTCGAACTAGGCTGATATGATCACCTGTTCATGGGGCGAATCTGAGATTAATGTTAGTAAAAGGATTGGGTCTTTAACCTTATCCACTCTAAGAGACCAAATTCAAATTAGAATTGAATCTGGTAACCTCCTGATAAGATCATGAGTTAACTAACTTAATCTGCAAATAGGATTAAGATTATCCCCTATCCAAATACTGATTTGGATTGGGATAACTCCCAAAATATTGGGAGGTTTCTTAATCAAGAAGAAAGAGGAGAAAACCCTAACAAAAATATCAGATTTCGAACTAGGGTTTTGTGAAAGAAAGAAACACCTCCTTCGAATTGAGATTTGATCTCCCACAGACTCCAGAGAGAAGAGACAGTTTTGCCTTCTTCGTCCTTAGATTTTTCCTCCTCCAGTAGCCGCAATTCCCTGTTGGAAGATTGGATCTTTGCAGCAACAGGAAGTCAAGAAATCAGTTCTTGACAACAGTCTTAAAAGAAACACAAAAAGGATTCGGTGTTCAAGGTTTCTAGACGATTCTTGCGAAGAATCCAGTGTGTAGGACGCACCCTACTGGTTCCGTTCCATCCATAGTTGTGTCATCTTCAGCAAGAGCAGATCTTGGTTTCTTCTTTGGGCATGAACACCAACTTTGGGAGATATTGTTTCTCCGGATCAGGTATAATCTTTCCTGCTTCCTTTGGTTCAGACCTGGTTTGATTATGATTCAAGTGGAATCCTTGAATAATGTATTCTAAATTTAGGGAATATGATTCCCAGTTGAAAGAATGTAGGAAATTTTTTTGAAATTCGCCCACCCATTCCGCACCCCTCATGGCGTCCATTAGATGGATCTTACTATTCTTTCAGTGGTATCAGAGCCACAGGTTCAAATCTTGAACCAAAAGAAAATCAGATCTGACCCTACGCAGATGGACAGAAGATGTTCTGCCAAGATCTACGCAGATTGCTTTCTTTCTTTTTTTTGTTTTCAAGAAATGGATTCTTGTTAATGGCGATTGATCTGAAATTAATTTTGTTAAATCCAAAATTTATTTAGAATTGTTCTTTATTTATTTTGATTTAATGGATTGTTCAAACCTAGAGATCGCAGTGCAGTTTTAGCGCAGATGGTCTGCGCACCCTTTTTTCTTTTTTTTTTCTATTCAATTCTGTCTGTAAATAATTTTTATTTATTTTTCTAGACTGAATGTATAGGATTTGATCAAGAATGTAATTAATTAATAGAAATAGGATTTCTATTTTTTATTTATTTTCTTGATTAAAGAAGAAGGAAGAAGATGGTGGCGCTAGAGATTTGCAGATGGAGAAATTGCTTCCTACGATTTACAGTTTATGAAACTATAAGATTTGTTATTAACCTCTGTTTTGCAGGTGGTACGAACAATCCATATTTGATTTGTGATTGTCTAAAATCAAAATTATTAATTTCAAATCTCTCATAAATTAATTCTTGAATTGAAAATCAGTTTTGGACCATTTCAGACTAGATTGGACCAAAACTGTTTGGGTCGAATTTAAGATTCGAAAGGGGCTATTTTTCAGTCCATATTTCTCACACTTGTTATTCCAAATCTGATGTTCAATTACAAGGATTAATTCAACCTACCTGTAAGCCCATTATTGTGAGAAAAGTTGTATGGGCCGAACTGCTAACTGCAATTCACCCCATACACCTAGTAGACATTAATTGTTAATGCTTTAAGTTTTTTGATGGGTTGTTCAATGGGTTTTACAGTAGTTAATTGATTGGATCAATTCCTCCTTTACATGTGATGTTTGGATGTTTGATGTGCTGCGACCATGGGCCATAAGTACTTGGCCCATGTTGACTCATTAGTGGCTCTTGCGCACACCATGGCTGAATGCACATCATTGTCATGGTGTCCCTTAAGGTCATTGGATGACCCCCTCTCTACTTGGTGGGCCCCACAACCCTGAAAAGAGATGCGTACGGAACCCCTAGCTGATTAAGGCCCACCAAAAATCTGACTTTATGAAAGTCAGTGGGAGCCACTTTGGTTTGACCTAAATTAGAACTAGGGCATAATTTTGTTCCCGCCAGCAAATATGAGTGCGTGTGATAGGGAAATCCATTTGATGGACTCTCTAAAGGACTTCTGTCATTAGCAAAATGATGGATCCATCAGTAATGAGGAAACGCACCATAAATTTGGGCTATCCATTTGCTGTTGAATCTGTTAGAGTGTTTCATTAGATGATAGGGGCGTCATAGACCGATGTGGGAGGGGCTTCACCAGAAAATGGGCTCTCTCATGGTACTTTGGCTTAACCTGAATATGATGGGTGTGCACTCACTAGACAAAAAGGTTTACCTGAAAACGGCTCTGAACCTTGTCTGACAGAGGCCAAAGGGAAACTCATCTGATGAGTGGATATGATCCGTCATAGAAAGGTGGTGGGGTTATGCAGCTGAAACAGTTGGCTTCACGCACCCTATGTGATTTCCCACATTTCCAGAGACATTCCATCGTCTCTGTCACTGAGAAAGGAGGGAAAATCTCAAAGATGAATAAATGGGAATGGAACATAGATTAAAATCCATATCTATGTAGGTAACATGAATCAAATTAAGGTTATGGACTAATGTCTTTGCTGTTTTATCAGAAAATGGCAAACGGTCAATTTGCAAAGCTTCTAGATGATAATAAGCTTAAGGGCCCAAACTATGCCGACTGGTACAAAAATCTTATGCTGGTCCTAACTTCTGAAAAGTTAGATAAGGTGATGAAAAATCCTGCCCCGGAACGTCCGGGTGATAGGGCTTCTGAGGCCCGTAGGAGGGACTACTAAGATTGGGAGGATAAGAACTCCGTAGCCCGTTGCTTTATCTTTGTCTCATTAGACAACTCAATACAGAGGCAATTCGATCAGATCAAACTAGCCAAGGACATATTGGACAGTCTAAGAACAATCTATGAAGAGCATAACCGTTCTACTTGACAGAAGGTCCTGAAATTGTTCATGACCGCGTAGATGTCCATAGGGCAGAAAGTTCATGACCATTGTCTTCGGATGATGGGATACATTAACAAACTCGAAGCTCTTGGATCCGGGCAAGATCTTGGCACGCAAGTGGATGCCATCTTGAATTCTATGCCCTCTTCCTTCAATGCGTCCACTATGAACTACAATATGAATAAGCTAAATGTCAGCGTCCAGGAACTCAGCAATATGTTGCAGAGGGCCGAGGATCTTTTAAAGAAGGATGAGCCTGTAGTTATGCTTGCTGAAGCTAACAAATCAGGTAAGAAAAAGAGAAAGGCAAAGAAGCCCCAGAAGAAAGCTACCAAACCCAAGAAAAAAAAGAAGAACAAGGCATCTGATATCTGTCACTTCTACAAACAGACCGGCCACTGGAAGAGGAACTGTCCTACCTACCTGGAATCTAAGAAAGGTAACATCAAAACTTGTGTCATAAAAACTAATATATTAGTTACTTCTGTGTCCTGGTGTGTTGACTCTGGGCTTCAACTCATGCGTGTAACTCACTACAGGGGTTCAAAGTTAGCAGAAGATTAAGTGATGGTGAAGTGACACTATTCTTGGGAACAACTGCAAGTGTTGCAGTTGTGGCGATAGGAACCATAGAATTAGTTTTTAGAGAATGAGTCCTTATACTTAAAGATTGTCTTTATGTACAAAACTTGAGAAGAAATTTAATTTTTGTTTCTAAACTGTGTGCTGATGGATATACTATTTATTTTAGTAATATGATTACTGTTAAACGGAATAACAAATTCATCGCATGCGGGGAACTGGAGAATGGTCTCTATGTTCTACATCCTTCTCTAGAAACTAACCTAACCAAAACTACGTCGGTCGAAAATCCCAAGAAAATGAATCGTGATACAGTTAATCACATGTGCCTCTGGCATTACCGACTTGGCCAAATCGGTGTTAACCGAATCACAAGACTGGTAAATGATGGTCCTTTGGATTTTCTAACCGTAGAAAATCTTCCCACTTGTGAGCCTTGCCTTCAAGGTAAGATGACTAAGCGGCCATTTGACGGTAAACCTGAAAGATCTGGAGGCACACTTGACCTAATACTTACTGATGTATGTGGTCCCCTGAGTGTTAGGACACGGAATCAACACGTGTACTTCATCATGATTTTTCATGATATAGTTACGTGTACCTAATGAGACACAAGTCTAAGTCCTTTGAAAAGTTCAAAGAGTTTAGACAGGAAGTCGAGAAACAGTTAGGGAGAGAAATTAAGGCCCTTCGATCAGATCGAGGTGGCGAATATCTCTCTAACGAATCCAGGGACTACTTAAAGGAAAATGGGATAGTGTCACAACTAGATCCTCCTGCTACACCTCAACTCAACGGTGTTTCAGAGAGGAGGAATAGGACCTTGTTGGACATGGTCCGGTCACTTCTTGCACGCTCAGAATTACCCACATCCTTTTGGGGATATGCATTAGAGACTGCTATCTACGTGCTGAATCAGGTTTCAACCAAATCAGTTCCGAAAACTCCATATGAACTATGGACCGGAAGGAAGCCAAGTGTAAGACACTTGATGATTTGGGGTTGCCCTACACATGTTAATAGAACAAGTGCGGACAAGTTGGAATCCAAAACCAGTCGTTGCCTATTTTTAGGCTACCCAAAGGATTCAGTGGGTTATCTATTCTATGACCCAAGCGAGGGGAAAGTGTTCTGTAGTCAAAACGCCCAATTCTTAGAATCCGAATATATCATGGACACTCACCGTCAGGAAATCGTTCTTGATGAGGAGAGCTCAGGAGCAGTGAGAGATGTCCCACAAGTTCCAAGTAGTGACCAACCTAGAAGGTCCACCTGGGTATCTAGACCACCAGTCCGATATGGTTATGACCAGGATAGCTACCTGGTGGAAGCCTTGACTAGTGAAGAGGATCCCGGGACTTACGCGGAAGCTATGTTAGACATAGATTCCCAGAAGTGGGTGGAGGCCATGAGAGCTGAGATGGACTCGATGGAGACCAATGGAGTCTGGACTCTAGTAGATCCGCCCTCTGGGGTAAAAGCAATTGGATGCAAATGGATCTACAAGAGGAAGAAGAGCCCCGATGGCAGGATTGAGACCTACAAAGCTCGCTTGGTGGCGAAAGGGTATACTCAGAAAAAAGGCATCAATTATGAGGAAACCTTTTCGCCAGTGGCTATGCTTAAATCCATTAAGGATCTTGCTAGCTGTAGCAGCATACCAAAACTATGAGATTTGGCAAATGGATGTCAAAACCACGTTCTTGAATGGAGATCTTAGTGAAGATATCTACTTGCAGCAGCCGCAAAGCTTCATTGCTGCTGGTCATGAACACATGGTATGTAAACTCAATAGATCCATATATGGACTTAAGTAGGCTTCTAGGAGTTGGAACATCCGTTTTGATTCTGTCATCAAAACGTTTGACTTTGAGCAGAATCCGGATGAGCCCTGTGTTTATAGGAAGTCCAGTGGGGATAAGATTACCTTTTTGGTATTGTACGTGGATGATATCCTACTCATTGGGAATGATGTAGGAATGTTGACTTCGGTCAAGGTATGGCTATCATAGCAGTTCTCCATGAAAGATCTTGGAGAAACTTCATATATACTGGGTCTTCGACTCTATAGAGATAGATCGAAGCGGATAATTGGATTATACCAGGATGCTTACATTGACAAAATTGTCAAAAGGTACAGCACGGAAAACTCCAAGAAAGGAAATGTTCCTTTCAAACATGGAGTAACTCTCTCCAAGAAAATGTCTCCCAAGACTTCTGATGAGATTGAGGGCATGAGAGACGTTCCCTATGCCTCAGCCGTAGGAAGCATCATGTATGTCATGCTGTGCACTCACCCAGACATAGCTCAGGTGGTGAGTGTGGTAAGCAAATTCCAAGCTAACCCAGGGCAGGAGTATTGGACTGCTGTGAAGAACATACTTAAATACTTTCGAAAGACAAAAGAGTTTTGTCTGGTATTCGATGGTAGTTCACTACCAGTTTTGGGGTATACCGATGCCGATTTCCAGTCGGATCCAAATGATAGAAAGTCTACATCTGGGTATGTTTTCATGATAGGATCGTGTGTTGTTTGCTGGAAAAGCAGCAAACAGGGGTCCACTGTAGACTCCACAACCGAGGCCAAGTACATTGCCGCAAGTGAAGCTGCCAAGGAAGCCATGTGGATGAAGAAATTCATACACGAATTGGGAGTGACTCCGTCCAGTACATCACCCATCCCGTTGTTGTGTGACAACAATGGAGCGATTGCCCAGGCTAAAGAGCCTCGGGCCCACTCGAAGTCAAAGCACATCGAGAGGAAGTATCATGTACTACGGGAGATCGTTGGTAGAGGGGACGTCCTAATTCAGAAGGTAGCATCAGCGGATAATGTGGCAGACCCATTGACTAAGCCACTGACACAGATGGTGTTTGAGAAACACGTGGAAAGTATGGGACTCCGGCTTGTACCAGATTGGACCTAAGTGCAAGTGGGAGCTGTTAGACAGTCTTGTATGCCCTTAGCTTCAACTGGATTTGATGTACTTTTGTTATTTAGTAGAAATAAATTAAAGTGCATGTTTGATTCATGTTGTTTGGTATAATTCTGTGTAAGACCCTAAAACTGGACACTTATAGAAACTTGTGTTAGTTTTAAATGTTCACAGCCATTGTATAAGTCTGGGGAGATTTATCCTGCCAAGGCTGATGCTGATGTGCCACCAAGTGTTGGGATGGCTTGTTTCGGCCATCAGGGTAAAATTCAAGGCACATGTAGTATGGGATTGCTTGAACCCTTGAACTAGACCAGATTTCCAGTATTGCCCTAGACCTTGGAGACAGATGGGTAAAACTGGAAAGTTACACCTGACCCCTAGACTCGATTATGACACATCACTAGGTGTTGGATCGGGCTGTCTTTGATGTGTCAATCTGTGAGATCCTTAGTGGGGGTCAAAACCTGGACATGTTGGGGCAATCTGAGAATTCATCTGAGTGAGTGGTCATAGTGACAGGATCAGCCCCTTTGTCGGACAATGGTAATGATCGGGAATGCACTCTCTCTGATGGAAACCAAACTACCAACAGTTGATTTCAATCGTTGGAATTTTGTTTTGCAAAATAAATATATATATATATATATATATATATATGTATATGTATGGTTTCAAAAGACTTGCAAAAGGTTTTAATTCCCGGGATCCATGTGAGTGGAGAGTGTGGCACTGTTCCTTGCAGCCGAGGGAGAGGTTTTCTCTTGTCGGGCAATTCTTGATCATTAAGGGCTAAGAGGTTAAGTGTAAGACCATTTAGGATAATACCTGATGGGCTAATCTTGCACCTGCCCACAGTCCCTGGGTTTTTATAAGATGGCTTGGCCCAGGGACCACCTAATGTAAGTGTTGGGCCCATAGGGTCCATGTGATGGGCTCAAGGGGGTCACTGAGTCTTTCAGTGAATTCGGCTGGGCCTTGTAATAAAGGCTGGGCCGAACCCATGTGGTTGGTGTGTAGATCAATGATTGGGTCCCACGCCATACAAAGAAGCCTAACTGGTTAGTAGATTGGAAACTGGTTAAACACTGAACACTTAATGGGCCAAAAGCCCATTTCGAACTGGGCTGATATGATCACTTGTTCATGGGGCGAATCTGAGATTAATGTTAGTAAAAGGATTAGGTCTTTAACCTTATCCACTCTAAGAGACCAAATTCAAATTAAAATTGAATCTGGTAACCTCCTGATAAGATCAAGAGTTAATTAACTTAATGTGCAAATAGGATTAAGATTATCCCCTATCCAAATACTGATTTGGATTGGGATAACTCCCAAAATATTGGGTGGTTTCTTAATCAAGAAGAAAGAGGAGAAAACCCTAACAAAAATATTAGATTTCGAACTAGGGTTTTGTGAAAGAAAGAAACACCTCCTGCGAATTGAGATTTGATCTCTCACAGACTCCAGAGAGAAGAGACGGTTCTACCCTCTTCATCCCTGGATTTCTCCTCCTCTATTAGCTGCCATTCTCTGTTGAAAGATTGGATCTTTGCAGCAACAGGAAGTCAAGAAATCAGTTCTTGACATCAGTCTTTCAAGAAAAACAAAAAGGATTCGGTGTTCAAGGTTTCTAGAGGATTCTTGCAAAGAATCCAGTGTGTAGGGCGCACCCTACTGGTTCCGTTCCATCCACAGTTGTGTCATCTTCAGTAGGAGCGGATCTTGGTTTCTTCTTTGGGCGTGAACACCAACTTTGGGAGATATTGTTTCTCCGGATCAGGTATAATCTTTCCTACTTCCTTTGGTTCAGACCTGGTTTGATTATGGTTCAAGTGGAATCCTTGAATAATGTATTCTAAATTTAGGGAATATGATTCCCAATTGGAAGAAGGTAGGAAATTTTTTTGAAATTCGCCCACCCATTCTGCACCCTTCATGGTGTCCATTAGATGGATCCTACCATTCTTTCAGATACCACTGCGCGAAGCGCATGGGTGATAGGCCGACCTATTATGGCGTTGTACGGGAAGGGAGTCGCAACTACTAGGAAAGTGTGTTCGAATCTTGATATACTAGGCAAGGTGCCGACCTCCACAGGTACTGAAGTTCACCCTAGGTGCTTGACTTTTTCTCCGCTAAACCTACTAGAGGAGTACTTGTTGGCTTGAGATCGCCTTCCTAGAGCTGGAGCTTGTCGAACACGTCTTTAAATAGGATGTCCACAGAACTGTCGGAATCAACTAGGACACGCTTCACCTCAAAGTCGTTGACCCTCATCTTTATAACTAGTGCATCGTCATGGGGGTACTGGACCCTGCGTGCATCATCTTCTGTGAAGAATATTGGGTCTTAGAGCCTAGGTCACTTTGGTGGATTCTGTTCTTCTTGTTCCAATTAACGAATTGAGGCCTTCCCTGCCACTGAGGTGCAGCCCGTGACTATGGATCCGCCAGTAATCATGTTGATCATTACGCGGATCAGCCTCCCCTCGGGCAACTATCTTTGCGGCTACTCATTATGTCTATTGTTGGACTCAAGAGCATCTCTCATTCACTCCCCCTGCCGATCTGTCTGGTTCTTATTGTCTTTTTGTAAAAAAATTTTTTAGTACCCACGACGGATGAGTTCTTCTATCTCCTTGCGGAGGTTTCTACAATTTTTGGTACTGTGACCGTGATCTCTATGGAAATAACAGTATACATTTTTATTCCTTGTGGCGGGATCTCCCCTCAACCGAGGTGACCACTTTACATAAGGAGCATCTTTATATATATATATATATATATATATATATATATATATATATATATATATATATATATATATATGTATATATTATAAAATATATATTTTTTTATTATATAATATATTATCAAGTCAAGCCCAAGTTTGAGCAAGGATTTTTTGAGAAGCCCAAGCCTACCTAAAAGAAGTTGGGCCTAGTGTATTGGGCCTGAGCACAAGCTATAGGCCTTGAATTCACGTCCAAGCCCTACTTAGAACGGGCTGGCCCATCACCATCAGGCTGCCTGCCCCATGAAGAGACTTAGTTTTCACATAACCCAAGGCATTTAAAGTATAATTTTATTTTTCTAAATCGCTCAACCAAACAAGAAAAATAGATGATTAAAAGTACTGAGCCTATGTGTTACTGATGCGGTGCATTTATAAAATTAAATGGTAATGCTACCAAACACTTCATAATTACAAATCTATTTAATCCAATTAGACCATGAGTCTTTTTTTTTATATAATCCAATCAAACCATCATGAGTTGATTATTATTTAGAGTTTGATGGGCATGATACATTGCTACACTTTGATGAATTTTTAGGCTTCGTTTGGAAGGGATGTAAATCAAGAACATGTAAAAGTTTATAACGATTTGGCTTTGTCGGTGTTTGGACAAAGTGCAAATGAAGATTGACGTAAAACCCCATTCTGGTTTAGATTTGTCAGCATTTGAATGGAGTAGAGTTTTACGTCATGGATCAATGTAAAACCTCATCACACGTAAAGTTTTATATTGGTTATTGATGTAAATACTACATTGATAATATCAATGTAAACTTTACACTTTTCTTATCACGCTTTTTATTGTTTAGTGGTGACTTCCTCAGACTTCAATGTAAAACGTCATCAATGTATTTTTACATCGATTTCAAACGCAACCTTAAGGGGTTGTTGTTTTCCTTTTGATAGGCCAGGTCGCCTTTAAATTTCCTCCTGAAGGTGCGTAGCGAACAAAAAGTTTAATTGGTTCTTCACTATCACCGGCAATGTAGGCATTTTTTTTTCTTGAAATAAAGTAGGAAAGAAAAATAGATTGGTTTAATAAATCACAATTCTTGGGTTGGAAATATTTCTTATAATTAATTTTCAGTACAAGTTGAATCTTCTAGTTAATCGTTTGGACTATAAGAAAGAAATTAAAAATAATATAGATCAAACTCCAGCTAGGTTATAGAGCTTTGTCATCCATGGAAATAATTAATGAGAAGCGCTGAAGGCAAAGATAGAATATAATTAGGACATATAGTGACACTGGGCCTCTTTGGTGGATTTTGTTCTTCTTGTTCCAAATCGCGAACCAAGGCCTTCCCTACCACTAAGGTGCAGCCCGTGACTAGCCAATAATCATGTTGATCATTCCGTTGATCGGCCTCTCCTCGGGCAACTGTCTTTGCGGCTGCTCATTATGTTTGCTTGCTAGACTCAGGAGCATCTCTCCTTCGCTCCCCCTGCCGATCTGTTTGTTTCTTATTGTCTTTTTGTACAAAATTTTTTAAGTACCCGCGACGGATGAGTTCTTCTATCTTCACATGGAGGTTTCTACAATTTTTGGTACTATAACCGTGGCCTCTATGGAAATGACAGTATACATTTTTATTCCTTGTGGCAGGATCTCCCCTCAACTGAGGTGGCCAATTTACATAAAGAGCATCTTTATACATATATATTATATAAAATATTTTTTTTTTTATTATATAATATATTATCAAGGCAAGCCCAAATTTGAGCAAGGATTTTTTGAGAAGGCCAATACCTAAAAAAAGTTGGGCCTAGTGTATTGGGCCTGAGCACAAGCCCATATGCCTAAATTCACATCCAAGCCCTACTTAGAACGGGCTGGCCCATCACCATCAGGCTGCCCGCCCCATGAAGAGACTTAGTTTTCACATAACCCAAGGCATTAAATATATAATTTTGTTTTTCTAAATCCCTCAACCAAATAATAAAAATAGATGATTAAAAGTACTGAGCCTATGTGGAATTGATGCGGTGCATTTATAAAATTAAATGGTAATGCTACCAAACACTTCATAATTACAAATCTATTTAATCCAATTAGACCATGAGTCTTTTTCTTTTATATAATCCAATCAAACCATGAGTTGATTATTATTTAGAGTTTGAGGGGCATGATACATCGCTACACTTTGATGAATTTTTAGGCTTTCGTTTGGAAGGGATGTAAATCAAGAACATGTAAAAGTTTATAACGATTTGGTTTTGTCGGTGTTTGGACAAAGTGTAAATGAAGATGGATGTAAAATCCCATTCTGGTTTAGATTTGTCAGCATTTGAATGGAGTAGTGTTTTACGTCGTGTATCAATGTAAAACCTCATCACACATAAAATTTTACATTGGTTATTGATGTAAATACTAGATTGATAAAATCAATGTAAAACTTTACACTTTTCTTTTCATACTTTTCAATGTTTAATGGTGACTTCCTCAGACTTCAATGTAAAATGTCATCAATGTATTTTTACACCGATTTCAAATGCAACCTTAAGGGGTTGTTGTTTTCCTTTTGATAGGCCAGGTCCCCTTAAAATTTCTTCCTGAAGTTGCATAGGGAACAAAAAGTTTAATTGGTTCTTCACTATCACCGGTAATGTAGGCATTGTTTTTTTCTTGAAATAAGGTAGGAAAGAAAAATAGATTGGTTTAATAAATCACAATTCTTGGGTTGGAAATATTTCTTATAATTAATTTTCAGTACAAGTTGAATCTGCTAGTTAATCGTTTGGCCTATAAGAAAAAAATTAAAAATAATATAGATCAAACTCCAGCTAGGTTATAGAGCTTTGTCATCCATGGAAATAATTAATGAGAAGCGCTGAAGGCAAAGATAGAATATAATTAGGACATATAGTGGCACTGGGCCTCTTTGGAGAGATTGAAGTTGAATCACAATATCTTCCTTCTTTAACCACTCATCATCACTGCCCAAAGGCCTCGTAGCTGCAAGTTGTAGCACTATAGAAAGGAAAATTATGAGCACAACTGAAGCTCTCATCAACAGATAATTTCTTCTATATGAAACCATACTTCTGAGCGTGAGATGCAAAATGTATATTGTGGCGGATGAAATGAATTGCGTTTTATGGGCGAATTTGGGTTTCCTATTGAAATGAGATTCGGTGAGATGAGAATAAACAATAAATATTGAATGAAAGAAGACACTAGCTCCATGCACATATACATATATATGTAAAGCTAGCTTGAGAGGGAGATTATATTCCTGGTCAAGTAGTCCAAAGTTTGACAACCAAAACAATAATCTTATGGCCATTTCCTCGTTGTTGTATTGGATGTATATTAAATAACTGTATAGACGATCAATCTTTGACCAGAGATGTCTCCCTTCTCAGCGTTAATTCTCTTTTACTAACTACACATTCTTAGACAAGAGCTACAATATGATCAAGCATGGCAAAATATAGAAATATTAGTAACCGGGATTCCTATATATGGTGATCATGTATGTTTAGTTATTTGGTTTAATTTGTTTACAAATATATTTAACTTGTCAAAGAAGAATGGGTCGGGTCAGAATAAAGAAAAGTACGATGGGTCTCCCCTGAGAAAATTTTCAAACATTTTGAGCATGCAGCTTCAGCGGTTGACCACGCTGCGCTAATCTCAGTCGTCCCTTTTCCACGTGAATCATCAGTTCAGCATTAAATTGTGAGTTTCACCCATTTTAGTTTTGCAGGAAAGACGGAATAGAATCCACATGAAGAAAATATAATATGGGCTTTCTCTTATTTGCACGTACGTGTATATCATTCGGGAACCAGTTCAGCATTAAAAATTTTGCCTAGCTTATAATTTTTGAAATGCTTGCCAGACGTGGGCTAAGCATCTACATATGTTTACCAAATGAACATATTTTTCTTAATTACATTACAGCTAATGGAATAGATAAATTGCCCTAAAACCATGAATCATCGTCATCTAAGCTTTATCGCAATTATGTTTTATCCTAGAGTATGAAAAATCAGGCATCAACTCATGGCTTAGAAATGGAATAATATGAGCCACCATAAGCCTAAGACCCAAGTTTACATAAACATGACCATGGCTTAGAAATCCAAGTATTCTAAGTTTAGTTAGGCCCATCTCCTATTGTAATAGGGTGGTCTCATTGGCAAGACCATTAATTCCTACGTAATGAAGTATATTTAAGAATTAATCATAACCTAACATTCCACCTACATGGGGTTGGTTAGCAAAGTTCGTTGAGATGGCAACTCTAATCCCAAGCTATAAATAGCATTGCCTAAAGAAAAAGAGGTTTTTTTTTTCAACAATCAAATTGCAAGAAGCTCTCAGACACCAATACTTGAGGATTGCAAGCAACCACAAGCACATGCAAACACCAACAACTCCAAGATTAAGAGAAGAAAAAAGGGAAAAAAAAAAAAAAACTTCTTATTTCTCTACAACAGACATGGATATAAGCTCTCTAAAGAAAATCAAACCACTATAAAAGGACCCTTCATAGAGAAGCATAATTCACAGCTGATCAAGTGCGAAACCTAAAGTGAAGAAATCTACATCAACACTTCAATGAGTATAAGAAACACACCAACGGTTCTTATCTTCACTAAATTCAACAATTACTCAGAGGGAATCCATTCCCTTGTATTTTCCTTTATTAAAAATTTATTTTTGTAATTTATTTTTGTATTTTGTGTTAATCAAATACACAAAATTTGTGCCAACACTAGTATAAGACATTCCTTGCAAATTTCCATTAAACTAATCTTTCCTTTTTATTTAACAAAAGGATTCAATGCTAAAATTAAACCATGCAAACTTGGATTATAACTTTATATAATTGATTTTATTTTTGTTAAAATGTATCAAACGTGGTTCTTATATTTTATTACTTGAGTCTAACGGAAAAATCTAATTATTATTATTATTATTTTGCTCCAAGGGCGGGGTGCAGGGGGTTATCCCATCCCCTAAACCCATAATTCCCCCAACCCTGGTGCAAGTAGGATTCAACTCCAAGTCTCTTCTACGATTAACAAGAGACTTTACCAACCGGCTAGTTTGCACCTTGCAATAAAATTCGGAGTTCTTAGTTACTTTGACTAGATGATGAATCTTAGTGATGGAATAATAAGTCATAATTCATTGGTTGATTGTATCATTAACCATTTCTTAATTTTGGTGCGAGGGGCTTACCATGAATCCACTGATTTTTGCTGCTTCCGTTATTGCTGCTGGATTGGCCGTAGGGCTTGCTTCTATTGGACCTGGAGTTGGTCAAGGTACTGCTGCGGGCCAGGCCGTAGAAGGGATCGCGAGACAACCAGAGGCAGAGGGTAAAATACGAGGTACTTTATTGCTTAGTCTGGCTTTTATGGAAGCTTTAACAATTTATGGACTGGTTGTGGCATTAGCACTTTTATTTGCGAATCCCTTTAATCGTAGAAATGTGATTAAAAACGTATTTTTGATTTTTTCTTATTGCTTTCCTTGGACTTGCCTCTTGATTTTTCGAATTATATCATGATTTCACCCCTACAATCACTTATTCATTGAGACAATACCCCATGGGAAGGTCTGATTTGAGGATGAAGAATTAGCGGATCCACTTGCTTTCTTCCTTCCCGCCCTTAGTCCAATGGAACCCCTTTTTTTAGGAAGCGTTGCAACAAACGAGGTATTTATCAATTGACATGAGACCTGGGACCTAATTCTAATAAGTATCTTTCTTATTGGAAATTTCAATTGAAATAAGAAAAAGTAATCAATTTCCAAAAAAGGAAATTTAGAAATTAATAAAAAAATCAAGTCAATCAAAAAGAAAAGGGGCGAAGTGATACAAAAAGAACTCTGTTCGATTTTTTTAGTCCTATCTATAAGGGGAGATCATATGAAAAATGTAACCGATTCTTTCGTTTCCTTGGGTCACTGGCCGTCCGCCGGGAGTTTCGGGTGTAATACCGATATTTTAGCAACAAATCCAATAAATCTAAGTGTAGTGCTTGGTGTATTGATATTTTTTGGAAAGGGAGTTTGTGCGAGTTGTTTATTTCAAGAATAGGCTGGACCCAACCAGCTGCACCACTTTCTTTTTTTTCTTTATAACTAGGAAAAAGGTGATAACTAGGAAAAAGGTGCACGATCTCGCGAATTACTTCTGAAAAAATCAGAAATCATATGGAGGAACCATAGCATTTCGTGACTCATTGGTAAATCAACTTTGATTCTCTATCAACCAATAATGTAGGACCATTAAATTAACATGGTTAAAGCTAAATCGTTTGAAGTCCAAGCTCATATGGTACTCTTTCTACCACTATGTTAAGACAGAGATAGTTTCAAAAAAAGTTGGCAATTTTTCCGATATAGAACACTCATATCAATAAAATGATTTGAACCATTTACTGGAAAAAGGTACCTCGCCCTTTTCTTTTTATCCAATGCTGAATCGACGACCTATGTATTATGTATAAAGTAAGAAGAATTTTTTGGATTTGAAGAAAAAATTAATATTAATAAAAAAATACAACTTTGCTGACAATTACAGATTTTTTGTCTGGTCGGAAGAGTCCTCCGAATTTTCTGCTCTTGGATCAGTGATCGGTTTCAATATTTTGGAATATGAACAGAAACGAGAGGATAGGCTCATTACACTAAAAAAAAAATATGGGAATGTCCCATAAAGAACTGAGCGTGAGAGCCAAATGAATCGAAAGATTCATGTTTGGTTCGGGAAGAGATCATGGAAATTTTGAAATGAATGGGAAGATAATCTACTTTCATTAAGTGATTTATTAGATAATCGAAAACAGAGGATCTTGAGTACTATTCGAAATTCAGAAGAAGTACGTGGAGGGGCCATTGAACAGCTGGAAAAAGCCCGGGCCCGCTTACGGAAAGTGGAAATGGAAGCAGATGAGTTTCGAGTAAATGGATACTCTGAGATAGAACGAGAAAAATTGAATTTGATTAATTCAACTTATAAGAATTTGGAACGATTAGAAAATTACAAAAACGAAACTATTCATTTTGAACAACAAAGAGCGATTAATCAAGTCCGACAACGAGTTTTTCAACAAGCCTTACAAGGAACTTTAGGAACTCTGAATAGTTGTTTGACCAGCGAGTTACATTTACGCACCATCAGTGCTAATATTGGCATGTTTGGCACGATGAAAGAAATAACTGATTAGTCTTCTACTGTAATGTAAAATGTAAGGCATTATTTTTTTCTTTTGCTTCCGAAAAAGAATAAAGAAACACTCATGGTAACCATTCGAGCCGACGAAATTAGTAATATTATACGTGAACGTATTGAGCAATATAATAGAGAAGTAAAGATTGTGAATACCGGCACTATACTTCAAGTAGGCCACGGTATTGCTCGTATTCATGGTCTTGATGAAGTAATGGCAGGTGAATTAGTAGAATTTGAAGAGGGTACAATAGGCATTGCTCTGAATTTGGAATGAAATAATGTTGGTGTTGTATTAATGGGTGATGGTTTGATGATACAAGAGGGAAGTTCTGTAAATGCAACAGGAAGAATTGCTCAGATACCCGTAAGCGAGGCTTATTTGGGTTCGTGTTATAAATGCTCTGGCTAAACCTATTGATGGTAGGGGTGAAATTTCAGCTTCTGAATCTCGGTTAATTGAATCTCCCGCTCCAGGTATTATTTCGAGACGTTCCGTATACGAGCCTCTTCAAACAGGGCTTAATGCTATTGAT